>NC_134400.1:200171710-200471710 GCF_050003625.1 Haematobia irritans
TCCGATCCGGCTGAAATTTGGTACATGGTGTTAGCATATGGTCTCTAACGACCATGCCAAAATTAGTCCACATCGGTCCATAATTATATATAGCCCCCATATAAACCGATCCCCCGATTTGGCTTGCGAGGCCTCTAAGAGAAGCAAATTTCATCCGATCCGGCTGAAATTTGGTACATGGTGTTAGTATATGGTCTCTAACAACATGCAAAAATTGGTCCATATCGGTCCACTTTTACGTATAGCCCCCATATAAACGGACCCCCAAATTTGGCTTTCGATTGCTCTAAGAGAAGCAAATTTCATCCGATCCGGCCGAAACTTTGTACGTGGTGTTAGTATATGGTCTCTAACAACCATGCAAAAATTGGTCCACATCGGTTCATAATTATATAGCCCCCATATAAACCGATTCCCAGATTTGGTTTGCGGATCCTCTAAGAGAAGCAAATTTCATCCGATCCGGCTGAAATTTGGTACATGGTATTAGTATATAGTCTCTAAGAACCATTCAAAAATTGGTCGGATGGTATTGCAAATGGGCCATATCGGTCCACTTTTACGTATAGCCCCCATATAAACGGACCCCCAAATTTGGCTTGCGAGGCCTCTAAGAGAAGCAAATTTCATCCGAACCGGCTGAAATTTGGTACATGATGTTAGTATATGGTCTCTAACAACCATGCCAAAATTGGTCCACATCGGTCAATAATTATAATTAGCCCCCATATAAACCGATCCCCCGATTTGGCTTGCGAGGCCTCTAAGAGAAGCAAATTTTCATCCGATCCGGCTGAAATTTGGTACATGGTGTTAGCATATGGTCTCTAACGACCATGCCAAAATTAGTCCACATCGGTCCATAATTATATATAGCCCCCATATAAACCGATCCCCCGATTTGGCTTGCGAGGCCTCTAAGAGAAGCAAATTTCATCCGATCCGGCTGAAATTTGGTACATGGTGTTAGTATATGGTCTCTAACAACCATGCAAAAATTGGTCCATATCGGTCCACTTTTACGTATAGCCCCCATATAAACGGACCCCCAAATTTGGCTTTCGATTGCTCTAAGAGAAGCAAATTTCATCCGATCCGGCCGAAACTTTGTACGTGGTGTTAGTATATGGTCTCTAACAACATGCAAAAATTGGTCCACATCGGTCCATAATTATATATAGCCCTCATATAAACCGATCCCCAGATTTGAACTCCGGAGCCTCTTAGAGGAGCAAAATTCATCCGATCCGGTTGAAATTTGCAACGTGGTGTTAATATATGGCCGCTAATGACCATGCCAAAATTGGTCCATATCGGTCTATAGTTATATATAGCCGATCCCCAATCACACACAAATTGGTCCATATCAATTCATAATCATGCCACTCGAGCACAAATAATCTAGCAAAATTGTACTTCTATAGAAAATTTTGTCAAAATTTTATTTCTATAGAAAATTTTGTCAAGTTTTATTTGTATAGAAAATTTTGGCAAAATTTTATTTCTGTAGACAATGTTGTCAAAATTTTAATTCTATAGAGAATGTTGTCAAAATTTTAAATCTTTTGAAAATTTTGTAAAAGTTTTATTTCTATAGAAAATTTTGTCAAAATGTTATTGCTATAGAAAATTTTGTTAAAATCATATTTCTATAGAAAATTTTGTCCAAATTTTACTTCTATAGAAAATGTTGTCAACATTTTATTTCTATAGAAAATTTTGTCAAACTTAATTATATACATATTTAATCGGCCATTTTAAGTTTAATATATACCACGTATGGACTACGTGGTATATATTGCGGTATTAGGAAGGTTTAAGACACCTTGCCATCGGCAAAAGTTACCGCAACCCAAGTAATTCGATTGTGGATGACAGTCTTCAGAAGTTTCTACGCAATCCATGGTGGAGGGTACATAAGCTTCGGCCTGGCCGAACTTACGGCCGTATATACTTGTTATACCCACCACCATAGAATGGTGACGGGAGTATAATAAGTTTGTTTTTTACTAACATTGTTTTCCACCCTAGTGCATTAGCCAACTTAATTTTGAGTCTATAGATTTTGTAGAAGTCTATCAAATTCTGTCCAGATCGAGTGATTTTTAAATGCATGTATTTGGGACAAACTTTTATATATAGCCCCCAACACATTTGACGGATGTGATATGGTATCGAAAATTTAGATCTACAAAGTGGTGCAGGGTATAATATTGTCGGCCCCGCCCGACTTTAGACTTTCCTTACTTGTTTGGTATAACCCCCATATAGACCGATCTCCGATTTTATTTCTTGGGCGTCTAGAGACTATATTTGCTTGAAATTGAAAATCTAGAGGAATTTTAAGATCACAAATAGGTGTGTCGCAAATGATGCCTATCGGTTCATGTTTTTATATAGCCCCCATAAAGACCTATCTCCCGACGTTATTCCTGGGGCTTCTAGAATCCGTAGTTTTTATCCAATTTGCCGGAAATTAGAAATCTAGAGGTATTTTAGGACCATAAAGATGTGTGTCGAAAATGGTCCATATCGGTCCATGTTTTGTTATAGCCGCTATATAGACTGATCTGCCGATTTTACCTTGAGCTTCTAGAATTCGTAGTTTTCACCCAATTCGTCTGAAAGTGGAATTCTAGAGGTATTTGTGGAATATTAAGAGGTGGTGAGTATTGGTCCATGTTTTGGTCTAGCGCCCATATAGACCTAACTCCCCGAATTTATTTCTAGGACTTCTGGAATCCGGCTGACCACAAATAGGTCAGCCGAATATGGTGTGTGTCGACCCCTGTTTTAGTATAGCCTCCACATAGACCAGATTTAACTCCTTGGGCATCTAGAAACCATAGTTGTTATCCGATTTGTATAAAAATTTAAATATACTGGAATTTTAGACCCTCAAAAATCTGTATCACATTTGTTTTTACCGGTCCGATTTATCTTCTTGAGGGTACATCCAAAGAAAGAAATATTTTCCTCCGGAATGAAATTTTAGACAAACGAAATTTCCCTTTCGTATAAAGTATTTTAGTTTAGAGCAAACTAATCCGAATTTTTGATAAGCGATTCGACGATTGTCTCTAAAATTTGTGTCAAAAGAAAACTATGCTTGTCTAAAATTTCGTTCCTCAGAAAAAAAAAAACACTTCTTTCAGGGTATAACAGGCGCACTGATCACGAGAATTGCTTGAAACTCAAAGTAAAATTTCCAGATTTTACTCATCATATTCACTTAAATAAGGGCGGAAAAAATCTACAGATTTAAGATTTCAAATCAAGGCGTTATTTCATCATTTGTACGATATGCACGATTTGTCTAAAACTCAAATAAAATTGGTTCTCATAAATCCAGAATCTGATCTAGTCTTCATAGCTAGAATCTGGTTGAACTGATTTGCTTGGGAGAAAATTTCTCATCAAACCCCCTAAAATTCGATATATTATCAAGAAACCCGCTACGACGAAAAGTTTTCAAAGTAAACTATTATATATGATTCATGGTGGTGGGTATTTAAGATTCGGCCCCGCCGAACTTACTGCTCTATATACTACTTTAATTTAAAATTTTCAATCATTGACTTAATGTTTTGATTAAAAATTTAATTGTATCAATTAATTATTTGAATGATTTATTAATTAAAAACAAGTATATACGGCCGTATGTTCGGCCAGGCCGAATCTTATGTACCCTCCACCATGGATTGCGTAGAAACTTCTAAACACTGCCATCCACAATCGAATTAATTAAGTTGCGGTAACGCTTGCCGATGGCAACGTATCTTAAAACCTCTTAACACCGTCTTCTAAATTGTATGTAAGTCCATACGTGGTTATATTAAATCAAAAAATATCGATCAAATACGTATATAATTCAGTTTGACACAATTTTCTATAGACATAAAAAAATTTTAACAAAATTTTCTATAGAAATAAAATTTTCACAAAATTTTCTATAGAAAGAAAATTTTGACAAAATTTTCTACAGAAATAAAATTTTAACAAACTTTTCTATAGAAATAAAATTTTAACACAATTTTCTATAGAAATAAAATTTTAACACAATTTTCTATAGAAATAAAATTTTGACAAGATTTTCTATAGAAATAAAATTTTAACAAAAATTTTCTATAGACAACATTTTCTATAGAAGTAAAATTTGGAAAAAATCTATAGAAATAAAATTTGGAAAAAGAAATCTATAGAAATAAAATTTGGAAAAAATTTTCTATAGAAATAAAATTTGGAAAAAAATTTTCAATAGAAATAAAATTTTGACAAAATTTTCTATAGAAATAAAATTTTGACTAAATTTTCTATAGAAATACAATTTTGACAAGATTTTCTATAGAAATAAAATTTTAACAAAAATTTTCTATACAAATAAAATTTTAACAAAATTTTTTATAGAAATAAAGTTTTGGTAGATTATTTTTGGCTCGAGTGGCAACCATGATTATGAACCGTTATCATGTGCTGACACCACGTACCAAATTTCAACCGGAACGGATGAAATTTGCTTCTCTTAGAGGCTCCGCAAGCCAAATCTGGGGATCGATTTATATGGGGGCTATATATAATTATGGACCGATATGGACCAATTCCTGCATGGTTGTTGGATACCATATACTAACACCACGTACTAAATTTCAAACGGATCGGATGAATTTCGCTCCTCTAAGAGGAGCGAATTTTCTATAGAAATAAAATTTTTACTAAATTTTCTATAGAAATAAAATTTTGACAAGATTTTCTATAGAAATAAAATTTTAACAAAAATTTTCTATAGACAACATTTTCTATAGAAGTAAAATTTGGAAAAAATCTATAGAAATAAAATTTGGAAAAAGAAATCTATAGAAATAAAATTTGGAAAAAATTTTCTATAGAAATAAAATTTTGACAAAATTTTCTATAGAAATAAAATTTGGAGAAAATTTTCTATAGAAATAAAATTTTGACAAAATTTTCTATAGAAATAAAATTTTGACTTAATTTTCTATAGAAATAAAATTTTGACAAGATTTTCTATAGAAATAAAATTTTAACAAAAATTTTCTATACAAATAAAATTTTAACAAAATTTTTATAGAAATATAATTTTGGTAGATTATTTTTGGCTCGAGTGGCAACCATGTTTATGAACCGTTATCATGTGCTGACACCACGTACCAAATTTCAACCGGAACGGATGAAATTTGCTTCTCTTAGAGGCTCCGCAAGCCAAATCTGGGGATCGATTTATATGGGGGCTATATATAATTATGGACCGATATGGACCAATTCCTGCAGGGTTGTTGGATACCATATACTAACACCACGTACTAAATTTCAAACGGATCGGATGAATTTCGCTCCTCTAAGAGGCTCCTGAGGTCAAATCTGGGGATCGCCTTATATGGGGGCTATATATAATTATGGATCGGTATGGACCAATTTTGGCATGGTTGTTAGAGACAATATACTAACACCACGTACCAAATTTCAATCGGATCGGATGACTTTTGCTCCTCTAAGAGGCTACGGAAGTCAAATCTGGGGATCGGTTTATATGGGGGCTATATATAATTATGGGCCGATGTGGACCAATTTTGGCATGGTTGTTGGAGACCATATACTAACACCATGTACCAAATTTCAGCCGGATCGGATGAAATTTGTTTCTCTTAGAAGCTCTGCAAGCCAAATCGGGGGATCGGTTTATATGGGGGCTATATATAATTATGGGAAGGAAGTGTCCTCTTCGTTCATAACCTTCCCCCACTGCCTACGTAAATTTCAAGAAAACGTAAGAATTGTTTTTTCCAGTATTAGAGGAGGACCTCCTCCCCGACTAAATATCGAAAAGTGATGTAGCGTATCTTTTGTAAACGTCCCAGAAAATGTCAAGCAAATTGTAAGCCTAAGAGGGCGGCATCTCTTCCGTCCAAATATCACAAAATCAGGTATCAACTATTAATATCGTAACCTCTCCCCAGTCCTCTGTAAATTTCAAGTAACTCGGTAAAAGTTTAATTGTTTCTCTGTATGTACTTAAGAGAAGCGGATGTCTCCCTATGCCCTTTTATTTTTATTAAAAAATCAAGAACCTGATATAAATTTCATAACCCATTTTTTCCGTAAAATTTCAGCCGGGGGAGTTTAGTTTTGTTTGTACTTTCAAACAAACAAAATTTGGGCAAAGGGGTGGTCCCCCTCCCCGACCAAATATCGAAAAATAATGTAGCGGATTTTTGTCTACATGCCAACCCCAACATTCAATGAAAATTTCAAGCAAATCGCATAATTTTGTTCCAAGTTTCAAAAAGTAGGGCAAGGGGGAGGTCCCCCTCCCCATCCACATATGAAATCATCGGGTACCCCATACTAATTCCATAACCTCACTACATGTTCTCTGTAAATCTCAGATAATTTAGAGAATTTTAGTTTTTTCACTGTACTTAAAAAAAAGTCGAACAAAGGGGAGGCCCCCTCCGCCACCAAATATCGAAATAAAAAGTAGCGGATCTTTGTCTAGATGCCAACCCCAATCTTCAATGAAAATTTCAAGCAAATCGGTCAACTTTGGTCCAATTTTCGAAAAGTCCGACGAAGGGGAGGTCCCCCTCCGCGACCAGGTGTCAAAAAATGAGGTACCCTATTTTCACCACATGAACGCCCCCTACGATCTCTGAAAGTTTCAAGTAAATCGGTTCAGCCGTTTCGGAGCCAACTCGGAACATACAAACAAACAAATAAACAAACATAGATTGAGTTTTATATATATAGAAGAAGAAGAAGATTATAAATCCTTAAAAAAATGCTAAAGTTGCATATATATTTTTGTTTATTTTCAGATGCATCTGGTGAAATTGGTTGGGCATTTACATTGATTGTAGTCTCAATTATCTCAGCTCTTATAGGTGCTATTGTTATGGTCGTAGTTCTAAGATGTAAAAGGTAAGTACCAACTAGCCAATTCCTTTCACGTAAATTATAACCAGAAAATAATTATGTTTGTGGTAAACATATTCAGAGTGAACCAAATTGCAATACGAAGCACTCTCGTGACATAAATTTATTTGCCACTTATGATCATTAATCATTAATCATTATCGGTACAAATTCACGACAATCACGACATTTAATTCCAATAAAAAAATGTGATTATCATATGAGCAAGATTAAAATTTGCAAGAATTTTAGTCACGATCCGATTTTTATTTTCACTTCATCAAGTCTTGTAAAAATGTAGTCCATCCATAAAAATCTTATGCATTGATTGCGAAACATTTAATATTTCTAAATTAATTGTTTCAAAAAAGTAACTGTAACAACCCAGGATCCGGAAGTGGTGCATAATTGACGCAGAAGCGATGAATTGAACATGGGCTTGTCATACGACGGAAGTCCTCCATTTCAACAGCCGTTGCACTGAATTTACATCACTTCTTTAGGTGTAATCCGAATTCAGTGTTTTGGATGTAAATTAAAAAATTCTGTTATATTTTGTAAAATAAATAATTTTTATATTTTTTTTTTATAATTTTTAATGGATTCTAACGCTTCCTCAAATATTTTCAAAAATTCACAATTTTTCAGATTGCATTTAGCATTTTTTTCGACAAAATTTAAATGATTTGTACCATTTTATGAATTCTTACTCTGTTTTTAACCTATTTGAAACAAAACAAGTATATACGGCCGTAAGTTCGGCCAGACCGAATCTTATGTACCCTCCACCATGGATTGCGTAGAAACTTCTACTGAAGACTGTCATCCACAATCGAATTACTTGGGTTGCGGTAACTTTTGCCGATGACAAGATATCTTAAAACTTCCTAATACCGTAATATATACCACGTAGTCCACACGTAGTATATATTAAACTTAAAATGGCCGATTAAATAGGCATATAATTAAGTTTGACAAAATTTTCTATAGAAATAAAATTTTGACAAAATAAAATGTTGACAACATTTTCTATAGAAGTAAAATTTGGACAAAATTTTCTATAGAAATATGATTTTAACAAAATTTTCTATAGAAATAACATTTTGACAAAATTTTCTATAGAAATAAAATTTTTACAAAATTTTCAAAAGATTTAAAATTTTGACAACATTCTCTATAGAATTAAAATTTTGACAACATTTTCTACAGAAATAAAATTTTCCCAAAATTTTCTATAGACATAAAATTTCGACATTGTTGTTGTTTTTATTGCAGCTTAAAACCATACATTGACTAAACTACACGCAAAGAAAAAAACGTTTGGAAAACGTGTACCGAAAACGTTTTTCTTTTGCTAGAGTTTTTTGAATTGCTTCGAAAATTTTAAACTTTTATCACCAAAAAAATTCGTTTGTTACAAAATTTTTATTTTTTCAATAAAAAAAGTTATTTTTGAAACAACAACACAGTCCATTTCGTTTATATCAAACACTGTTCTTTTATGACCTTAGGTCGTTAATAAGACACATTTTACAGTTCAAAATTTAATATACTACAATGTAATGTTGAACATTTTTTCGGAATCTTCCGAACATATCTGGAATATATGTAAAAAAAAAATTTAAAAAAAAAAAAAACTTTGGTCGAAGCAGGGATCGAACCCACGACCCTTGGCATGCAAGTCGGACGTAGCAACCACTGCTCCACGGTGCCAAACTAAATGTTTGTTTCTGTCAAATAAACTTTGTTTATTCGGTTCGTGGGCGCCGCAAGCTATGCTATATAAATATAACTTATATGGATATTTCTCTATTGATGACCATAACAGGTACATAGCTCAGTGGTTAGTGTGTTGGCTTACAAAGTGCATGGTCCGCGGTTCGATTCTCCGTCCAGGCGAAAGGTAAAAAAAATTTTAAAAATTTATAAAATCGTATAATTTCTTCTACATTGTTGGTATTACAGGAAAAGGTGTTAAAAACTAAAAAACCTCGTGGATGTGAGAAAGATGTGAGGGAAAATGCAATTAGCAAGAAAAAAATGTTTTTTTTTAATTTGTCTTTATGAAATTGTTTTTACATCCTGGAAAAGAATAAACGTTTATCACAAAAAGTATATACTTTTCTTCCAAATACACCTCCTTACAGCGAAAAGCAAATGAGAAACGAACTTTGTTTGTCTAAAATTTCGTTTGGGAGGAAAGAATTATTTTTTTGCGTGTACAAGTGTATCTTAAACAACAGAGGAAAAGAATGTTTGTCAAATTTTGGGCAAAGCCCTATAGACTACAAGATGGTTGGATGGACGCACGTTTCGGAATTACCACATTCCTCATCAGCATCCCCTACTTGCAGCAAAACTATCAACCAATTATCAGAATAAATTCAGGCAGTTCATTAAACCCAACAATGAACCACACTTGAACCTTCCGAAAAAAGGTTTTGTATGATAGCCGGCTTATGCCGAAATAAAAAAAATTGACAAATAATAAATAATAAAAGAAATAATAATAAATAAAATAATTTATAAATAAAATTTTGACAAAATTTTCTATAGAAATAAAATTTTGCTAGATTATTTTTGCTCGAGTGGCAAGCATGATTATGAACCGATATGGACCAATTTTTGTGTGATTGGGGATCAGCTATATATAACTATAGACCGATATGGACCAATTTTGGCATTGTTATTAGCGGCCATATATTAACACTACGTTGCAAATTTCAACCGGATCGGATGAATTTTGCTCGTCCAAGTGGCTCCGGAGTTCAAATCTGGGGATCGGTTTATATAGGGGCTATATATAATTATGGACTGATATGGACTAATTTTTGAATGGTTCTTAGAGACTATATACTAATACCATGTACCAAATTTCAGCCGGATCGGATGAAAATTTTATTTGGATCGGATGAAATTTGATTCTCTTAGAGGATCCGCAAACCAAATCTGGGAAGCAGTTTATATGGGGGCTATATATAATTATGGACCGATATGGACCAATTTTTGCATGGTTGTTAGAGACCATATACTAATATAATGTACCAAATTTCAGCCGTATCGGATGAAATTTGCTTCTCTTTGAGGCTCCGCAAGCCAAATCTGGGGATCGGTTTATATAGGGGCTATATATAATTATGGACCGATGTGGACCAATTTTTGCATGGTTGTTAGAGACAATATACTAACACAACGTACCAAATTTCAGCCGGATTGGATGAAATTTGCTTCTCTTAGAGCAATCGCAAGCCAAATTTGGGGGTCCGTTTATATGGGGGCTATACGTAAAAGTGGACCGATATGGCCCATTTGCAATACCATCCGACCTACATCAATAACAACTACTTGTGCCAAGTTTCAAGTCGATAGCTTGTTTCGTTCGGAAGTTAGAGTGATTTCAACAGACGGACGGACATGCTCAGATCGACTCAGAATTTCACTACGACCCAGAATATATACTTTATGGGGTCTTAGAGCAATATTTCGATGTGTTACAAACGGAATGACAAAGTCAATATACCCCCATCCTATGGTGGAGGGTATAAAAAGTTAAAATTACCCATTAAAAGTATGAACAAATCAAGTTATAAAATGACGAACATCAATGGGAGTGCATCTTCTGGAAGTGTCTTTAAAGCTGTGCCTTTGGAAGAACTTCCAAATTTTTTTGCTGGGAAGTATATACGGCCGTAAGTTCGGCCAGGCCGAATCTTATATACCCTCCACCATGGATTGCGTAGAAACTTCTGCTACAGACTGTTATTCACAATCGAATTGCTTGGGTTGCGGTAACACTTGCCGATAGAAAGGTATCTTAAAACTTCGTAACACCGGCTTCTCAAAAAAAGGGCGATTATGTACGTATATAATTCAGTTTGACAAAATTTTCTATAGAAATAAAATTTTAACAAAATTTTCTATAGAAATAAAATTTTAACAAAATTTTCTCTAGAAATAAAATTTTGACAAAATTTTCTATAGTAATAAAATTTTGACAAAATTTTCTATAGTAATAAAATTTTGACAAAATTTTCTATAGTAATAAAATTTTGGCAAAATTTTCTAGAAAAATGAAATTTTGACAAAATTTTCTATAGTAAAAAAATTTTGACAAAATTTTCTACAGAAATAAAATTTTGACAAAATTTTCTATAGTAAAAAAATTTTGACAAAATTTTCTATAGTAAAAATATTTTGATAAAATTTTCTACAGACATAAAATTTTGACAAAATTTTCTATAGTAATAAAATTTTGACAAAATTTTCTATAGTAATAAAATTTTGACAAAATTTTCTATAGTAATAAAATTTTGACAAAATTTTCTATAGTAATAAAATTTTGACAAAATTTTCTATAGTAATAAAATTTTGACAAAATTTTCTATAGTAATAAAATTTTGACAAAATTTTCTATAGTAATAAAATTTCGACAAAATTTTCTATAGTAATAAAATTTCGACAAAATTTTCTATAGTAACAAGATTTTGACAAAATTTTTATAGTAATAAAATTTTGACAAAATTTTCTGTAGTAATAAAATGTTGACAAAATTTTCTATAGAAATAAAATTTTAACAAAATTATCTAGATCAATAAAATTTTGACAAAATTTTCTATAGTAATAAAATTTTGACAAAATTTTCTATAGTAATAAAATTTTGAAAAAATGTTCTATAGTAATAAAAATTTTGACAAAATTTTCTATAGTAATAAAATTTTGACAAAATTTTCTATAGTAATAAAATTTTGACAAAATTTTCTATAGTAATAAAATTTTAACAAAATTCTCTAGGTCAATAAAATTTTGACAAAATTCTCTAGATCAATAAAATTTTGACAAAATTCTCTAGATCAATAAAATGTTGACAAAATTTTCTATAGTAATAAAATTTTGACAAAATTTTCTATAGTAATAAAATTTTGACAAAATTTTCTATAGTAATAAAATTTTGACAAAATTTTCTATAGTAATAAAATTTTGACAAAATTTTCTATAGTAATAAAATTTTGACAAAATTTTCTATAGTAATAAAATTTTAACAAAATTCTCTAGGTCAATAAAATTTTGACAAAATTCTCTAGATCAATAAAATTTTGACAAAATTCTCTAGATCAATAAAATTTTGACAAAATTTTCTATAGTAATAAAATTTTGACAAAATTTTCTATAGTAATAAAATTTCGACAAAATTTTCCATAGTAACAAGATTTTGACAAAATTTTTATAGTAATAAAATTTTGACAAAATTTTCTATAGTAATAAAATGTTGACAAAATTTTCTATAGAAATAAAATTTTAACAAAATTATCTAGATCAAAAAAATTTTGACAACATTTTCTATAGTAATAAAATTTTGAAAAAATGTTCTATAGTAATAAAAATTTTGACAAAATTTTCTATAGTAATACAATTTTGACAAAATTTTCTATAGTAATAAAATTTTGACAAAATTTTCTATAGTAATAAAATTTTGACAAAATTTTCTAGAGAAATAAAATTTTGACAAAATTTTCTATAGTAATAAAATTTTGACAAAATTTTCTAGAGAAATAAAATTTTGACAAAATTTTTATAGTAATAAAATTTTGACAAAATTTTCTGGAGAAATAAAATTTTGACAAAATGTTCTATACTAATAAAATTTTGACAAAATTTTCTATAGAAATAAAATGTTGACAAAATTTTCTATAGTAATAAAATTTTGACAAAATTTTCTATAGAAATAAAATGTTGACAAAATTTTCTATAGTAATAAAATTTTGACAAAATTTTCTATAGAAATAAAATGTTGACAAAATTTTCTATAGTAATAAAATTTTGACAAAATTTTCTATAGAAATAACATTTTGACAAAATTTTTTATAGAAATAAAATCTTGTAAAAATTTTGTATAATAATAAAATTTTAACAAAATTCTCTAGATCAATAAAATTTTGACAACATTTTCTATAGTAATAAAATTTTGACAAAATGTTCTATAGTAATAAAATTTTGACAAAATTTATAGTTTATAGTAAATAAAATTTTGGCAAAATTTTCTATAGAAATAACATTTGGACAAAATTTTTTATAGAAATAAAATCTTGTAAAAATTTTGTATAGTAATAAAATTTTGACAAAATTTTCTATAGTAATAAAGTTTTGACAATATTTTCTATAGAAATAAATAAATAAATAAAAATAAAAAAAAAATAATAAAATTTTGACAAAAATTTTCTATAGTAATAAAGTTTTGACAAAATTTTCTATAGTAATAAAATTTTGACAAAATTTTCTATAGAAATAAAATTTTGGTAGAATATTTTTGGGATCGGCTATATATAACTATAGACCGATAGGGACCAATTTGGCATGGTTGTTAGCGGCCATACACTAGGGCAATGTACCAAATTTCACCACGAACCAAATTTAAAACGGATCGGATGAATTTTGCTCTTCCAAGAGGAGGCCAAATCTGGGGATCGGTTTATATGGGGGCTATATATAATTATGAACCGATGTGGACCAATTTTTGCGTAGTTGTTAGAGACCACATACTTACACCATGTACCAAATTTCAACCGGATCGGATGAATTTTGCTCCTCCAAGAGCTACGGAGGTCCAATCTGGGGTCGGATTAAATGGGGGATCGGTTTATATGCGTAGTTCTTAAAGACCCCATACTTACACCATTTCAGCCGGATTGGATGAAATTTGCTTCTCTTAGAGGCTCCGCAAGCCATATATGGACCAATTTTTTGCGTGATTGTTAGAGACCGTATACTTACACCATGTACCAAATGTCAACCGGATCGGATGAATTTTGCTCCTCCAAGAGGTTCCGCAAGCCAAATCTGAGCGTCGGTTTATATGGGGGCTATACGATATGGTCCATTTGCAATACCATCCGACCTACATCAATAAAAACTAGTTGGGCCAAGTTTCAAGTCGATAGCTGGTTTCGTTGGGAAGATAGCGTGATTTCAACAGACGGACGGACGGACGGACGGACATGCTCAGATCGACTCAGAATTTCACAACGACCCAGAATATATATACTTTATGGGGTCTTAGAGCAATATTTCGATGTGTTATAAACGGAATGACAAAGTTAATATGGTGTTAATATCCTATGGTGGAGGGTATACAAACGAGGTGGTTTTCAGTTTGGACGTTTGCCAAATGCCATGGCAGTGCAAAAACCTGCAATAATATCTCAAATATACTGTATTTAAAATACACATTTCTACCTACCTGCTAAACTTTCATTAAAACTAATGAAATGCAATTTTAAAGAAACAATCGTTAGTGTATTGCAATGGAAAATTTCGAAATCACGATAAATTTCCATTTCCGTTCCCATAAGTCTCACTAGCTAACACATAATGAGAAAGAACAACAAATTGTCCATTTGGACAGCATAATTGTGTAATCACTTGTAACGCTGGCCATCGCTAGTTCCAAATCGTGATTTTAAACGATCTACTAAGAATTGTATTCAAATGCCTTCCTTGTTTAGTTAAGAATTTTTTTTTTTTTTGGGTATTGCATCCTCTATTTAGTAGTAAAATTAAACAAACATTTACTTGAAATGTAAATATGCTCACTGCCAAAGAATTTTCTTTTATTATAATCATTTCTAGGAAAGGCATAATGATCATTCGCTATAGTTAAATGGCTTTGTTTTATATATGTACAGGGTAGTTGACACGAAGTATTACCACACTCAAAAAAAAATGAACTCACTATTTCACTAAAGCCAATTTAACTATATTTTAGTTCATGAAATTATTATATTTGGAGAAAGTTTCATTTACTCTAATAATTTTTTGCGTACGTTAGTTAAATGAACTAAAAGACGGGAAAAAATTATACACAAATGAAGTAAAAAGTTTTACTAAATTCGTACTTCTCACAAAATAGTTCATTATTTCTTTAAATTTGTAAATTTTACTACAACAGCGTCCATCATGAACTTCATATGTCACTAAAGACATTCTTGGAATTTTGAACTCCAATTTTTTCCTTCAAACTGCAAAATTTTCTTTAAAAAGTGAACAAAATTATTTATGTCTAATAAATCTTCTTGAATTTGTCGAAAAATATTTACTTATTTTTGTGATATCGGCGTGATGCCAGCGCTTGTAATACTGTTTAGTTAAAAATTTCTAAAACTATTCAAAATTTTCTAAAATTAATCAAAAGTTTTCTTCCTGGTGGGTTCACTGTTTTTTCAGTGCAATTTCACACTGGTATATCTGTCAAAGTAGGGCAATGGTTAGTATTAGAGTAATCCGAAATGGTCGTGACATACGTGAGTTATGGTTGAATCTCGTGAATCGTGAACGACCCAGCCAAGATTTGACTTCTGAAGCCTCATGAAGGAACAAATTTCATCCGATCCGAATGAAATTTGGCTCTCTAATTACCATACTCTAATTGCTATGGTTCATACACTGAAAAAAAAAATATTGTCGTGAGGTCAAAGATTTCATGTCTTTAAAATACGAATACAAATTTTGCTTAGCATAGAAGACGCATTTCTCTAAAATAAAGTTATTTTCCTTGTCCAAAAGTCGATAAACTTTTCAATGAAGTCGTATTGTCCTTATAATTAAGTGATTTGACTTAAAAATGGGTATCTTAACATGAAAGAAAAAATTTATAGGCTAAGGTCAACTTGACTTTAATAATTCAGAAAAATTCTTTAAATTTAATGAAATTGTCTTTAAATTTGTTGTCTTTTTGCATCTTTACTACAAAGCAAAAAATCGTTCAAATATAGGACATGTTTTTCAAAACTTTATTTTAAAGAAGTTTTTTACTTCAAACATATCATAATTTCTACTGGAAGTCGAGTCGTAATTTGGAAAATAAAGTTGCCGTTAACTCGTTTTTAAAGGACTTTGATAGCATATGAAGAAAAAAAGCTGAGAAAGCGAAAAATTAAAATTTGCTTCCTAGAAGCAAGTACACAAAACCTAAATTTAAAAGAGAATTGTGTCTTAAAAGTATCCTTACTTGTATTCTCCGCTTCTTTGGCTCGGAATCAATACCAAATTTTTTAAAGTAGAGACAAAATCTTTGGAACCGAGTATGCTTTTTTTACAGTGTATAGTTCACAATTAATGTGAATAATTCGATTGTTGATTACTGTCTTTAGTAAGACTTTGTATGCAATCCATGATGGAGAGAACAGAATATTCGGCCTGACCGAACTCTCGGCCCTATTTGCTTGTTCGAAACTGATTTAATGCCATTTCATCTACGCCATTTATCAACGCTGTAATTGTACTTTCGTAGAGTGTATGTATTAATAGTTTCGCTTGTCTTAAGATTGATTAAATCGCTCACCATTGCGTTAGTAACGTTCTCACCCTTCTCTTACCATAATACACGAGTTACTCTATTTAATTTAATCACATTAATATATACCTTTGCACAAAAACGTCCTTCTGTTGCAAGTTGACAGTTGGCTCTCTCTGTAATTATCCACGCTAGATGATGGTGATGGTGAAGATGATGAAGATTCTTAAATTCAGTGTTTCGCGTTTTAATTTGCAAACGAATATGATAATGATGGTTGTTAAACTAATTTGACAAGTAAAATGATTGATGTGTATGTGTACGAGAACCAGGGATGGAAAATACAATTTTTTTGAGAAATTACAAAAACGGTATATTTTTGAGCGAAAAATTGCTTTTCACTAAATTTCACGAAAAATTCCATTGGAAGATTATTGTCAAGAGCTCCTTTAGATCTGATTTTAAAGAAAATAAAATTTTGTTTGTCAACTCCTCAATTTTATTTTTTTTTTTATTTATTTCATAAAGAGTCAAGTCGCTAGACCATATATGACCCAAAAACTACACAATTCTTTGAATAATTGACTTAATTTATAACATTAAATAGAATAAACAAGTAAAGAAAGTCTAAAGTCGGGCGGGGCCGACTATATTATACCCTGCACCACTTTGTACATCTAAATTTTCGATACCATATCACATCCGTTAAATGTGTTGGGGGCTATATATAAAGGTTTGTCCCAAATACATACATTTAAATATCACTCGATCTGGACAGAATTTGATAGACTTTTACAAAATCTATAGACTCAAAATTTAAGTCGGCTAATGCACTAGGGTGGAACACAATGTTAGTAAAAAACTATGGGAAACAAGGAAATGTTGGAAAATGTTGGTATTTTGACCATTTTTGTCGAAATCAGAAAAACATATATATGGGAGCTATATCTAAATCTGAACCGATTTCAACCAAATTTGGCGCGCATAGCAACAATGCTAATTCTACTCCCTGTGCAAAATTTCAGCAAAATCGAAGTTAAAAATTGGCCTCTGTGGTCATATGAGTGTAAATCGGGCGAAAACTATATATGGGAGCTATATCTAAATCTGAACCGATTTCAACCAAATTTGGCACGCATAGCAACAATGCTAATTCTACTCCCTGTGCAAAATTTCAACTAAATCGGAGCAAAAAATTGGCCTCTGTGGTCATATGAGTGTAAATCGGCCGAAAGCTATATATTGGAGCTATATCTAAATCTGAACCGATTTCAACCAAATTTGGCACGCATAGCTATAATGCTAATTCTACTCCCTGTGCAAAATTTCAATTAAATCGGAGTAAAAGATTGGCCACTGTGGTCATATGAGTGTAAATCGGGCGAACGATATATATGTGAGCTATATCTAAATCTGAACCGATTTCAATAAAATTTGGCACACTTGACTACACTACTAATTCTACTCTCTGTGCAAAATTTCAATTAAATCGGAGTAAAAGATTGGCCACTGTGGTCATATGAGTGTAAATCGGGCGAACGAAATATATGGGAGCTATATCTAAATCTGAACCGATTTCAATAAAATTTGGCACACTTGACTATAGTACTAATTGTTCTTCTTGTGCAAAATTTTAAGCAAATTAGGGTAAAACTCTGGCTTCTGGGGCCATATAAGTCCATATCGGGCGAAATATCTATATGGGAGCTATATCTAAATCTGAACCGATTTCTTCCAAAATCAATAGGGATCTATTCTGAGCCAAAACACAAACTTGTGCCAAATTTGAAGTCGATTGGACTAATACTGCGACCTAGACTTTGATTACAAAAATGTGTTCACGGACAGACGGACGTGGCTATATCGACTCAGGAGCCCACCCTGAGCATTTTTGCCAAAGACACCATGTGTCTATCTCGTCTCCTTCTGGGTGTTGCAAACATATGCACTAACTTATAATACCCTGTTCCACAGTGTGGAGCAGGGTATAAAAATATTATAATAAAAAGAATCACCGGCTACTCTATATGGAAGGTATATTAACTTTGTCATTCCGTTTGTAACACATCGAAATATTGCTCTAAGACCCCATAAAGTATATATATTCTGCATCGTGGTGAAATTCTGAATCGATCTAAGCTTGTACGTCCGTCCGTCTTCACGTTAACTTCCGAACGAAACAAGCTATCGACTTGAAACTTGGCACAAGTAGTTGTGATTAATGTAGGTCGGATGGTATTGCAAATGGGCCATATCGGGCCACTTTTACGTATAGCCCCCATATAAACCGACGCTCAGGTTTGGCTTGCGGAGTCTCTTTCCGATCCGGTTGAAATTTAGTACGTGGTGATTGTATATGGTCTCTAATAACCACGCAAAAAGTGGTCTAAATCGGTCCATAATTATATATAGCCTCCATATAAACCGATCCCCAGATTTGGCTTGCGGAGCCTCTAAGTGAAGCAAATTTTATCCGATCCGGTTAAAATTTGGTTCGTGGTGTTAGTATATGGTCTTTAACAAACGTGCTAAAATTGGTCCACATCGGTCCATAATTATATATAGAAAATTTTGTCAAACTGAATTATTTACGTATTTAATCGGGCTTTTTCTGTTTACCCGTATGGACTAACTTACAATTGAGAACACGGTGTTAAGAAGTTTTAAGACACCTTGCCATCGGCAAGTGTTACCGCAACCCAAGTACTTCGGTTTTGGATGACACTCTTTAGTACAAGTTTCTATGCAATCCATACAAAATATTCGGCCTGGCCGAACATACGGTCGTATATACTTGTTTAATTTTATATCCGCTTACACTGAAAAAAAAGCATACTCGGTTCCAAAGATTTTGTCTTTACTTTAAAAAATTTGGTATTGATTCCGAGCCAAGGAAGCGGAGAATACAAGTAAGGATACTTTTAAGACACAATTCTCTTTTAAATTTGGGTTTTGTGTACTTGCTTCTAGGAAGCAAATTTTAATTTTTCGCTTTCTCAGCTTTTTTTCTTCATATGCTATCAAAGTCCTTTAAAAACGAGTTAACGGCAACTTTATTTTCCAAATTACGACTCGACTTCCAGTAGAAATTATGCTATGTTTGAAGTAAAAAACTTCTTTAAAATAAAGTTTTGAAAAACATGTCCTATATTTGAACGATTTTTTGCTTTGTATTCAAGATGCAAAAAGACAACAAATTTAAAGACAATTTCATTAAATTTAAAGAATTTTTCTGAATTATTAAAGTCAAGTTGACCTTAGCCTATAAATTTTTTCTTTCATGTTAAGATACCCATTTTTAAGTCAAATCACTTAATTATAAGGACAATACGACATCATTGAAAAGTTTATCGACTTTTGGACAAGGAAAATAACTTTATTTTAGAGAAATGCGTCTTCTATGCTAAGCAAAATTTGTATTCGTATTTTAAAGACATGAAATCTTTGACCTCACGACAATATTTTTTTCAGTGTACAAAGACTACCGTAGTATTGTAATCACGGTTGCCACAGTCAGTTGAATTGTACTGTTTGGTAGAATTCATGGTACTTCATAAATTTTCTATAGATACATAAAAATAAATTTTTGGAAAAATTGTCTATAGAAATAAAATTTTGTCACAATTTTCTATAGAAATAAAGTTTTCATAAAACCTTCCATAGATATAAAATTTTTACAAAATTTTCTATCAAAATAAAATCTTGACAAAATTTTCTATAAAAATAAAATTTTGACAAAATTTTCTATAGAAATAAAATTTTGACAAAATTTCCTCTAGAAATAAAATTTTAACCAAATTTTCTATAGAAATAAAATTTTGACTAAATTTTCTATAGAATAAAATTTTGTATAGAAATAAAGTTTTGACAAAATTTTGTATAGAAATAAAAATTTAATAAAAATTTAATAAAAATTTTTTAAATAAATTTTTGACAAAATTTTTTATAGAAATAAAATGTTAACAAAATTTTCTATGGAAATAAACTGTTGACCAAATTTTCTATAGAAATAAAATTTTTACCAAATTTTCTATAGAAATAAAATTTTGACAAAAATTTCTATAAAAAAATAATTTTGACAAAATTTTCAATAAAAATAAAATTTTGACAAAATTTTCAATAAAAACAAAATTTTCTATAAAAATAAAATTTTGAGAACATTTTCTCTAAAAATAAAATTTTGACTAAAACTTCTATAGAAATAAAATTTTAACAAAATTTTCTGTAAAAATAAAATTTTGACAAAATTTTGTATAGATAAAAAATTTTGATATATATTTTGTATAGAAATAAAATTTTTACAAAATTTTCTATAGAAATGAAATTTTGACACAATTTGCTATAGAACTAAAATTTTAACAAAATGTTCCATAAAAATAAAATTTTAACAAAATTTTCTATAAAAATAAAATTGGGACATAAATTTTTATAGAAATAAAATTTTGACAAAAATTTCTATAGAAATAAAATGTTGACCAAATTTTCTATAGAAATAAAATTTTGACCAAATTTTCCATAAAAATAAAATTTTGACAAAATTTTCTATAGAAATAAAATTTTGACAAAATTTTCAATAAAAACAAAATTTTCTATAAAAATAAAATTTTGACTAAAACTTCTATACAAATAAAATTTTCTGTAAAATTAAATTTTGACAAAATTTTGTATAGAAATAAAATTTTGACAACATTTTGTATAGAAATAAAATTTTGACAAAATTTTCTATAAAAATGAAATTTTGACATAAATTTTTATAGAAATAAAATTTTGACAAAAATTTCAATAAAAACAAAATTTTCTATAAAAATAAAATTTTGACTAAAACTTCTATAGAAATAAAATTTTAACAAAATTTTCTGTAAAAATACAATTTTGACAAAATTTTGTATAGACATAAAATTTTGACAATATTTTGTATAGAAATAAAATTTTTACAAAATTTTCTATAGAAATGAAGTTTTGACACAATTTGCTATAGAACTAAAATTTTAACAAAATGTTCCATAAAAATAAAATTTTAACAAAATTTTCTATAAAAATAAAATTGTGACATAAATTTTTATAGAAATAAAATTTTGACAAAAATTTCTATAGAAATAAAATGTTGACCAAATTTTCTATAGAAATAAAATGTTGACCAAATTTTCTATAGAAATAAAATTTTGACAAAATTTTCTATAGAAATAAAATTTTGACAAAATTTTCAATAAAAACAAAATTTTCTATAAAAATAAAATTTTGACTAAAACTTCTACAGAAATAAAATTTTCTGTAAAATTAAATTTTGACAAAATTTTGTATAGAAATAAAATTTTGACAAAATTTTCTATAAAAATGAAATTTTGACATAAATTTTTATAGAAATAAAATTTTGACAAAAATTTCTATGGCAATAAAATTTGGACAACATTTTCTACAGAAATAAAATTTTGACAAAATTTTCTATAGAAATAAAATTTTGACAAAATTTTCTATAGAAAAGAAATTTTTGATAAAATTTTAAATAGAAATGAAATTTTTACAAAATTTTCTATAGAAATAAAATTTTGACAAGATTTTCTATAGAAATTAAATTTTGACAAGATTTTCTATAGAATCAAAATGTTGACAAAATCTTCTATAGAAATAAAATTTTGACAAAATTTGCTATAGAAATGAAATTTTGATAAAATTTTCTATAGAAATAAAATTTTGACAAAATTTTTTATAGAAATGAAATTTTAACAAAATGTTTATAGAACTAAAATTTTGACAAAATTTTCTATTAGGTATAAAATTTTGACAAAATTTTCTATAGAAATAAAATTTTGACAAAATTTTCTATAGAAATAAAATTTTTACCAAATTTTCTATAGAAACAACATTTTCTATAAAAATAAAATTTTGACAACATTTTCTATAAAAATAAAATTTTAACAAAATTTTCTTTAAAGATAAAATTTTGAAAACATTTTGTATAGAAATAAAATGTTGACAACATTTTGTATAGAAATAAGATTTTGACAAAATTTTCTATAAAAATGAAATTTTGATAAAATTTTTAATAGAAACGAAATTTTGACAACATTTTCTATAGAAATAAAATTTTAACAAAATTTTCCATAAAAATAAAATTTTAACAAAAATGTTTATAGAAATAAAATTTTGACAAATTTTTCTATAGAAATTAAATTTTGATAAAATTTTCTATAGAAATAAAATGTTGAAAAAAAAATAAAATATTTTGACAAAATTTTCCAAAAGAAAAACATTGAGAAAATTTTTGGTAAAATTTTCTCCAAATGTTGTTAGATTTTTTTGTATCAAGTTTCGACCGTGACCGTATTTTAGTACGCGATCGATAACTTCTTATCTAGAAAGTGTTCGTGTGGAAACGTAATATAGAATCGTTTGCTTTTTACGACTAAAACATATCTGAAATTCAATAAAATTGTGTTTTTGACTATGGCTTTTACAAAATCGAGATTTTCTTCCCCCATGAACTTGTCTGTTTTGCCAAATTTGTAAAAGACTAGTAGCAAATAAGTTTGTTAAAAATTTTCTCAATATATTAAAAAACTATGTCAAAACTATTGTACCATAAATTTGATATCGACTCAAAAATGTCTACACCAAAGGTACTAAATCTTTCGCGGGGTACTGCGGTATTGAAAATTAAATGGTGAAAATTATTGAAAAAATTCCTATTTTACTGCATTTTCCATTGCTGAGTGTGTACTACGATAACTACTCTCAGTCATTGTAAAAAGAGTGAGGGAGGAGATAATTTCACTCACACATTTTCTCTCATACTCCCACTAATACAATAAATGAATGAGTACGCAATAGCAAGTAACTAAGTATAATAAGGATTTCATTAAAATAAGTAATAGTTTATAGGAAATTGTGGGAATTTAATACTCAAACACTTTTGTGTAATAAACTATAAATTAGTTGTATGATTGTTAATAGGATTACAGCAAATGGAAATGTAGAGTTTATTAACATCTTTCTCTACTTCCAAGTCTTTCGTACTAATACTATGATAGTAAAACCCACACCTATTGTGCTACTCAAAATGCTTGGTGTGCTTTGGGTGTAAGTTAGCTCCTTTTCTTTCTCTCTGTGCGACTTTGTTCCCAAGAAGAGAAAGTAATTATTTTTTTAATATTATTCTATACCTTTTCTAATTTTAATTAGTATATTTTACACTAATCGCATTAAATTATTTCGCATTAACACTTGTTACTCTAATTGTCAAATCGGCTTTGTCCTTGTTAGTTTGTCATCGTGGTACACGAATAATTCACGACCGCATTCACTTGAACAAATTAATTGTTAGACTAATTTTTGTTAAGAGATTGATGGATTAGTATTGTTGTATTTGATGATTGATGGTAATTGATGTTAATTATTTAAGAATTTCATAGGATCAGTGGGTGCCATTTTTAAATAAACAAATTTAGTAATACTAGTAGCTGATATGAAATGCTATTAATTAAGGTTATACAATTTTTTTGTGAATATATTTCATTTCTATTTTTTTAACTGCCAAAAACTGAGAGTAATCTAAAATTTCGTTCTTTTTCATATTTTCCTAAAATGAAAGTTTGCTTAAATTGAGTTCATAAGTCTCTCAGATGAGTAAATTTTACTAAAAATTTACTTGTCCTGAACATCGACAGCTCTAAAGACATTTTAACAAATTTTCAATCCAATTTTTTTCTATCAACATAGGACATTTTCTTAAACAAAAAAAATATTATTGTTAAAAAATTTTCTTCAATTTAGCAAAAATTATTAACTTATTCGCAACATGTGCACACGCAAAAAAATAATTCTTTCCTCCCAAACGAAATTTTAGACAAACAAAGACCGTTTCTCATTTGCTTTTCGCTGTAGGGAAGTTTATTTGGAAGAAAAGTATATACTTTTTGTGATAAACTTTTATTCTTTTTCAGGTTGTAAAAACAATTTCATAAAGACTAACTCAAAAAAAATCTTTTCTGGATAATTGCATTTCCCTCATATCTTTCTCACTGCCACGAGGTGTTTTAGTTCTTAGCACCTTTTTCTGTGATGTAGAAGAAATTATTCGATTTCATAAATTTTTTAAATTTTACCTTTCGCCTGGATGGAGAATCGAACCGAGGACCATATAGTTTGTAAGCCAACACGCTATCCACTGGGCTTTTAATCAGCAGACAATTATCGCTATAACCATCAACACACAAGCAACACAAACAGTCAAACAATTATATTTATATATAGCATAGTTTTCGGCGCCCACGAGCCTATTAAACAAATTGTATTTAAGGGAAACATACATTAAATTGGACACCGTGGAGCAATGGTTAGTACGTCTGCCTTGCATACCAAGGGTCGTGGGTTCGATCCCTGCTTCTACACACAAAAATATTTTTTTCAGATTCAATCACAAAATTAATTGACCCAATTAATTTTTTAATTGAAATGTCTTCAATCATGAAAATGATAGTATCAATCACAGATTTAATTGGGTATCAAAAAATTTCTTGATTAAAAAATTAATTGATTTCAATAGCAAATTTCAATTAAGTTTTAATTGATGTTGATTGCAAAATTCAATTAATTTTTTTAATTATGATAGTATCAATCACAGATTTAATTGGGTATCAAAAAATTTCTTGATTAAAAAATTAATTGATTTCAATAGCAAATTTCAATTAAGTTTTAATTGATGTTGATTGCAAAATTCAATTAATTTTTTTAATTAAAAACGAAACTATTTTTAATCGCTATAGTATATTTCAATGAGTTTCTATAACTATTTTTAATAATTTTTAGTTTGATTTAAAAATTCATAGTTTCAATTTCTTTTAATTAAGATTAAAGAAAATATATCCAGAATTAAGTGTCTTACTCTTCCAAGTTTGTTTAAAAAGTTAATTGTATCAATTAATTTTTTTAATTTAAATTTTAAAAAATGTCAATCATTGACTTAATTGACTTAATTTTTCTAGTTTGATTAAAAGGTTAATAGTATCAATTAATTTTTTAATTGAAAAAGTTTTCAACTTCAATCAACTTTTTAATTGGGAATATTTTGGTGATATTTTTTGCTGTGTACCGAACACCAAAAAGTTTTTTTTGTTTTTTATACCCTCCATCATAGGGTGGGGATAAATTTAACTTTGTCATTCCCTTTGTAACACATCGAAATATTGATTTAAAACCCCATAAAGTATATATATTCTGGGTCTTGGTAAAATTCTGAGCGATCTCCTTCGTACGTCCGTCTGTCCGGTTGTCCGTCTGTTGAAATCACGCTAACTTCTGAACGAAACAAGCTATCGACTTGAAACTTGGCACAAGTAGTTGTTATTGATGTAGATCGGATGGTATTGCAAATGGGCCATATCGGTCCACTTTTACGTATAGCCCCCATATAAACGGACCCCCAAATTTGGCTTGCGATTGTTTTAAGAGAAGCAAATTTCATCCGATCCGGCTGAAATTTAGTACATGGTGTTAGTATATGGTCTCTAACAACCATGCAAAAATTGGTCAATATCGGTCCACTTTTACGTATAGCCCCCATATAAACGGACCCCCAAATTTGGCTTGCGATTGCTCTAAGAGAAGCAAATTTCATCCCATCCGGCTGAAATTTGGTACATGGTGTTAGTATATGGTCTCTAACAACCATCCAAAAATTGGTCAACATCGGTCCATAATTATATATAGCCCCCATATAAACCGATCCTCCGATTTGGCTTGCGATTGCTCTAAGAGAAGCAAATTTCATCCAATCCGGCTGAAATTTGGTACATGGTGTTGGTATATGTTCTCTAATGACCATGCAAAAATTGATTCACATCGACCCATAATTATATATAGCCCCCATATAAGCCTGTCCCCAGATTTGACCTCCGGAGCCTCTTAGAGGAGAAAAATTCATCCGATCCGGTTGAAATTTTTAACATGGTGTTAATATATGGTCTCAAATTACCATGGAAAAATTGGTCCACATCGGTCCATAATTATATATAGCCCCCATATAAACCGATCCCCCGATTTGGCTTGCGGAGCCTCTAAGAGAAGCAAATTTCATCCGATACGACTGAAATTTGGTACATGGTGTTAGTATATTGTCTCTAACAACCCTGCAAAAATTGGTTCACATCGGTCCATAATTATATATAGCCCCCATATAAACCGATCCTCCGATTTGGCTTGCAGAGCCTCTAAGAGAGACAAATTTCATCCGATCCGGCTGAAATTTGGTACATAATGTTAGTATACGGTCTCTAATGACCATGCAAAAATTGGTCCATATCGGTTCATAATTATATACAGCCCCCATATAGACCGATCACCAGATTTGACCTCCGGAGCCTCTTGGAAGACCAAAATTCATCTGATTCAGTTGAAATTTGGTACGTGATGTTAGTATATGGCCTCAAACACCCATACAAAAATTGGTCGATATCGGTCCATAATTATATATAGCTCCCATATAAACCGATCCCCTGATTTGACCTCCGGAGCCTCATGGATGAGCAAAATTCATCCGATTCGGTTGAAATTTGGTACGTGGTGTTAGTATATGGTCTCTAACAACCATGCAGGAATTGGTTCATATCGGTCCATAATTATAGATAGGCCCCATATAAACCGATCCCCAGATTTGATTTCCGGAGCCCCTTGGAAGAGCAAAATTCACCCGATTCGGTTGAAATTTGGTACGTGGTATTAGTATATGGTCTCTAACAACCGTGCAAAAATTGCTTCATATCGGTCCATAATTATATATAGCCCCCATATAAACCGATCCCCAGATATGACCTCCGGAGCCTCTTGGAAGACCAAAATTCATCTGATTCAGTTGAAATTTGGTACGTGATGTTACTATATGGCCTCAAACACCCATACAAAAATTGGTCGATATCGGTCCATAATTATATATAGCTCCCATATAAACCGATCCCCTGATTTGACCTCCGGAGCCTCATGGATGAGCAAAATTCATCCGATTCGGTTGAAATTTGGTACGTGGTGTTAGTATATGGTCTCTAACAACCATGCAGGAATTGGTTCATATCGGTCCATAATTATAGATAGGCCCCATATAAACCGATCCCCAGATTTGGTCTCCGAAGCCTCTTGGAGGAGCAAAATTCATCCGATCCGGTTGAAATTTGGTACGTGGTGTTAATATATGGTCTTTAACAACCATGCAGGAATTGGTTCATATCGGTCCATAATTATATGTAGCCCCCATATAAACCGACCCCCAGATATGACCTCCGGAGCCTCATGGATGACCAAAATTCATCCGATCCAGTTGAAATTTGGTACGTGGTATTAGTATATGGTCTCTAACAACCGTGCAAAAATTGCTTCATATCGGTCCATAATTATATATAGCCCCCATATAAACCGATCCCCAGATTTGGTCTCCGAAGCCTCATGGAGGAGCAAAATTCATCCGATCCGGTTGAAATTTGGTACGTGGTGTTAATATATGGTCTTTAACAACGGTGCAAAAATTTCTTCATATCGGTCCATAATTATATATAGCCCCCATATAGACCGATTCCCAGATTTGAAGGAATAAATTTCATCCGATTAGGTTGCGCAAGGATATGGCCGCTAACAACCATGCCAAAATTGTTTCATAGTTGGTCTTATAACCCCCGACCCCCTATCAAACAAAAATTGGTCCATATCAGTTCATAATTGTATATAGCCCCCATATATAGCGACCCCCATATTTCAATTCTGGCTCTCTAACTACCGCGCAACAGTTCATGTCGGTTCGTAATTATTTATAGACTCCCCTATATATACCGATCAAGAACTGAATTATATACGTATTTAATCGGCCTTTTTTGTCTAATATATACCCTGTATGGACTAACTTACAATTTAGAAGACGATGTTAAGAAGAAGTTTTAAGATACCTTGGCAGCGGTAGGTATTACCGCAACCCAATTAATTCGATTGTGGGTGACAGTCTTTAGTAGAACTTTCTACGCAATCCATGGTGGAAGGTACATAAGATTCGGCCTGGTCGAACTTACGGCCGTATATAGTTGGTTTCTTTAAGATCATAACATATTTAACAATAATGATTTTGATAGAAATTCTTTTTCAATCGATATCATAATATTTTTTGCAATTCCTATTATAATTTGCTTGAGTGTTAAACCCTTTAAACAGATGAAAATTTAAGTGAATCATATAGAAGATCTATCCTATAAAAATATTTTGATCACCACAAATATATTTATTTTCTGCATTTTATTTTATTTTATTTTAGTTTTTATAGCCAATTTTCATTATTTTTTTTTTTTAATAAAAATCTTTATTTCATTGCAGAATAAAATCAACTAATGCTAATGGTATGTATTAATAAATATATTTCTATTGTTTTTCCGTTTATGTACATGTAATTGTACAACACAAGTGTCGTATATCTAAGATCACTATTGTATTTTATTTTTAAAGCCATGACATAAAATCTGCAATTTTAGCTAGCCTACGACAACTTCATATCTCATGGTAACATTTTCAAATAAATGGACATTATCTTACATAACAATTTCAGACAATAAAGGTCCATGAATTTAATGGAAAACAATAAGCAATAGCAGTCTAATTGTCATTGTCATAGTGTCGTTAAAAAAAATAAATAATTATATTTATTTTTTTTTGTCATTGAATTTCATTTTAAGTTCACATAATCGCGCGAAAAGTCTCTTTTGCGGTTAATTTTCTTCAATAATTATTTTTAGAGAATATAAACTTTTCGAATTTTTGGATTATTATGTTATATGGATTAACTCAACAACAGTACACCATGGTATGGTGATTTTTATAGTCTGCGTGGAACAGGGTATTAAAGGGTGATTTGTTAAGAGCTTGATAACTTTTTTTTAAAAAAAAACGCATAAAATTTGCAAAATCTCATCGGTTCTTTATTTGAAACGTTAGATTGGTCAATGACATTTACTTTTTGAAGATAATTTCATTTAAATGTTGACCGCGGCTGCGTCTTAGGTGGTTCATTCGGAAAGTCCAATTTTGGGCAACTTTTTCGAGCATTTCGGCCGGAATAGCCCGAATTTCTTCGGAAATGTTGTCTTCCAAAGCTGGAATAGTTGCTGGCTTATTTCTGTAGACTTTAGACTTGACGTAGCCCCACAAAAAATAGTCTAAAGGCGTCAAATCGCATGATCTTGGTGGCCAACTTACCGGTCCATTTCTTGAGATGAATTGTTCTCCGAAGTTTTCCCTCAAAATGGCCATAGAATCGCGAGCTGTGTGGCATGTAGCGCCATCTTGTTGAAACCACATGTCAACCAAGTTCAGTTCTTCCATTTTTGGCAACAAAAAGTTTGTTAGCATCGAACGATAGCGATCGCCATTCACCGTAACGTTGCGTCCAACAGCATCTTTGAAAAAATACGGTCCAATGATTCCACCAGCGTACAAACCACACCAAACAGTGCATTTTTCGGGATGCATGGGCAGTTCTTGAACGGCTTCTGGTTGCTCTTCACTCCAAATGCGGCAATTTTGCTTATTTACGTAGCCATTCAACCAGAAATGAGCCTCATCGCTGAACAAAATTTGTCGATAAAAAAGCGGATTTTCTGCCAACTTTTCTAGGGCCCATTCATTGAAAATTCGACGTTGTGGCTCGTTAGTAAGTCTATTCATGATGAAATGTCAAAGCATACTGAGCATCTTTCTCTTTGACACCATGTCTGAAATCCCACGTGATCTGTCAAATACTAATGCATGAAAATCCTAACCTCAAAAGAATCACCCTTTATAAGTTAGTGCATATGTTTGCAACACCCAGATGGGGACGAGATAGACACATGGTGTCTTTGGCAAAAATGCTCAGGGTGGGTTCCTGAGTCGATATAGCCTTGTCCGTCTGTCCGTGAACACATTTTTGTTATCAAAGTCTAGGACGCAATTTTAGTCCAATCGACTTCAAATTTGGCACAAGTATGTGTCAAAATAGAACCCTATTGATTTTGGGACAAATCGGTTCTGTTTTAGATATAGCTCCCATATATATCTTTCGCCCGATATCTACTAATATGGCCCCAGAAGCCAGAATTTCAGCCTGATTTGGTTTAAATTTTGCAATTAATAGTGTCGTAAAATGTGCCGAATTGGGTTGAAATCGGTTCAGATTTAGATATAGTTCCCATATATATCTTTCGCCCGATATGCACTTATATGGTCCCAGAAGCCAGGATTTTCTCCTTTTTATACCCTCCACCATAGGATGGGAGGGGGGGGGGGGGTATATTAGGTTAGGTGGCAGCCCGATGTATCAGGCTCACTTAAATACGACCGAACACCAAAAAAAGTTTTTCAGCGGTGGATTATCTTACCTCAGTAATGCTGGTGATATTTCTGAGGGTTTCAAAGCTTCTCTAAGTGGTTTCACTGGAAAGTGGAACGCCGTTCGGACTCGGCTATAAAAAGGAGGTCTCTTGTCATTGAGCTTAACATGGAATCGGGCAGCACTCAGTGATAAGAGAAAAGTTCACCACTCAGTGATAAGAGAAAAGTTCACCACTGTGGTATCACAATGGACTGAATAGTCTAAGTGAGCCTGATACATCGGGCTGCCACATAACCTAACCTAACCTACCCTCCACCATAGGATGGGGGATATATTAACTTTGTCATTCCGTTTGTAACACATCGAAATATTGCTCTAAGACCCCATAAAGTATATATTCTGGGTCGTGGTGAAATTCTGAGTCGATCTAAGCATGTCCGTCCGTACGTCGTCTATGGAAATCACGCTAACTTCCGAACGAAACAAGCTATCGACTTGAAACTTGGCACAAGTAGTTGCTATTGATGTAGGTCGGATGGCATTGCAAATAGGTCATATGGGTTCACTTTTACGTATAGGCCCCATATAAACAGACCCCCAGATTTGGCTTGCGGAGCCTCACAGAGAAGCAAATTTCATCCGATCCGGCTGAAATTTGGTACATGGTGTTGGTATATGGTCTCTAACAAACATGCAAAAATTGGTCCACATCGGTCCATAATTATATATAGGCCCCATATAAACGGACCCCCAGATTTGGCTTGCGGAGCCTCAAAGAGAAGCATATTTTATCCGATCCGGCTGAAATTTGGTACGTGGTGTTGGTGTATGGTCTCTAACAACCATGCCAGAATTGGTCCATATAGGTCCATAATTATATATAGTTTCCATATAAACCGATGCCCAGATTTGACCTCCGGAGCCTCTTGGAGGAGCAAAATTCATCCGATCCGGCTGAAATTTGGTACGTGGTGTTGGTGTATGGTCTCTAACAACCATGCCAGAATTGGTCCATATAGGTCCATAATTATATATAGCTTCCATATAAACCGATGCCCTGATTTGACCTCCGGAGCCTCTTGGAGGAGCAAAATTCATCCGATCCGGCTGAAATTTGGTACATGGTGTTGGTATTTGGTCTCTAACAACCATGCAAAAATTGGTCCACATCGGTCCATAATTATATATATGTCCCATATAAACGGACCCCCAGATTTGGCTTGCGGAGCCTCAAAGAGCAGCAAATTTCCTCCGATCTGGCTGAAATTGGGTACATGGTGTTGGTATATGGTCTCTAATAACCACGCAAAAATTAGTTCACATCGGTCTATAATTATATATAGCCCCCATATAAACCTATCCCCAGATTTGACCCCCGGAGCCTCCCAGCAAAAAAAGCGTCGCCAAAAAAGTAATGAAAATGTTCTTTTTGGATCCGGAAGTGGTGCAAAATTGACGCATAAGCGATGAATTTAACATGGGCTTGTCATAGGACGGCAGTCCTCCATTTCAACAGCCGTTGCACTGAATTTGCATAACTTCTTTAGGTGCGATCAATGTTTTGGATGTAAATTAAAAAAATCAGTTATATTTTGTCAAATATATAATTTTTATAATTTTTTATAATTTTTAATGGATTTTAACGCTTGTCGGAAACGTTTGACTTCAAATATTTTCAAAAATGCACAATTTTTTCAGTATGGATTTAGCATTTTTTTCGACAAAATGTAAATGATTTGTACCATTTTATGAATTCTTACTCTGTTTTTAATCCATTTGAAACAAAAAAATTTAAAATTGTCCATTAAAAGTATGAAAAAAACCAAGATATAAAAAATTTAATCAAAAGAACTTGCTGTGTAGTTAAAATAAAGAACATCATTGGGAGTGTATCTTCATGGAAGTGCTTTTAAAGTTGTGCCTTTGGAAGAACTTCCAATTTTTTTTTTGCTGGTCTCTTGAAGGAGCAAAATTCATTCGATCCGGTTGAAATTTGGTTTATTTCGCTAGTGTATGGCCGATAACAACCATGCCAAAATTGGTCCGTATCGATCTATATTATATATAGCCCCCAAATAAACCGATCCCCAATCACAGAAAAATCACGATTGCCACTCGAGCCAAAAACAATCTACCAAAATGTTATTGCCATAGACAATTTTGTCAAAATTTTATATTTCTATAGAAAATTTTGTTATAATTTTATTTCTGTAGAAAATTTTGTCATAATTTTATTTCTATTGAAAATTTTGTCACAATTTTAATTCTGTAGAAAATTTTGTCACAATTTTATTTCTATAGAAAATTTTGTCACAATTTTATTTCTATAGAACATTTTGTCAAAATTTTATTTCTATAGAAAATTTTGTCAAAAATTCATTTCCATAGAAAATTTTGTCACAATTTTATTTCTATAGAAAATTTTGTCACAATTTTATTTCTATAGAAAATTTTGTCAAAATTTAATTTCTATAGAAAATTTTGTCAAAATTTTATTTCTATAGAAAATGTTGTCAAAATTTTATTTCTATAGAAAATTTTGTCAGAATTTTATTTCTATAGAAAATTTTTTCAAAATTTTATTTTATAGAAAATTTTGTCAAAATTTTATTTCTATAGAGAATTTTGTCAGAATTTTATTTCTATAGAAAATTTTGTTCAGAATTTTATTTCTATAGAAATTTTTTTTTCAGAATTTTATTTCTATAGAAAATTTTTTCAAAATTTTATTTCTATAGAAAATTTTGTCAAAATTTTATTTCTATTGAAAATTGTATCAATATTTTATTTCTATAGAAAATTTTGTCAAAATTTTATTTCTATAGAAAATTTTGTCAGAATTTTATTTCTATAGAACATTTTTCAAAATTTTATTTCTATAGAAAATTTTGTCAAACTTTTATTTCTATAGCGAATTTTGTCAGAATTTTATTTCTATAGAAAATTTTGTCAGAATTTTATTTCTGTAGCAAATTTTTTCAAAATTTTATTTCTATAGAAAATTTTGTCAGAATTTTATTTCTATAGAAAATTTTATCAACATTTTATTTCTATAGAAAATTTTGTCAAAATTTTATTTCTATAGAAAATTTTGTCAGAATTTTATTTCTATAGAAAATTTTTTTCAAAATTTTATTTCTATGGAAAATTTTGTCAAAATTTTATTTCTATAGAGAATTTTGTCAGAATTATATTTCTATAGAAAATTTTGTTCAGAATTTTATTTCTATAGAAAATTTTGTTCAGAATTTTATTTCTATAGAAAATTTTGTCAGAATTTTATTTCTGTAGACAATTTTGTCAGAATTTTATTTCTGTAGAAAATTTTGTCAAAATGTTATTCCTATAGAAAATTTTGTCACAATTTTATTTCTATAAAACTTTTTTTCAGAATTTTATTTCTATAGAAAATTTTTTCAAAATTTTATTTCTATAATTTTTTTTCAGAATTTTATTTCTATAGAAAATTTTTTCAAAATTTTATTTCTATAGAAAATTTTTTCAAAATTTTATTTCTATGGAAAATTTTGTCAAAATTTTATTTCTATAGAGAATTTTGTCAGAATTATATTTCTATAGAAAATTTTGTTCAGAATTTTATTTCTATAGAAAACTTTGTCAGAATTTTATTTCTGTAGCAAATTTTGTCAAAATTTTATTTCTATAGAAAATTTTGTCAAAACTTTATTTCTATAGAAAATTTTTTCAGAATTTTATTTCTATAGAAAATTTTATCAACATTTTATTTCTATAGAAAATTTTGTCAGAATTTTATTTCTATAGAAAATTTTTTCAACATTTTATTTCTATAGAAAATTTTGTCAAAATTTTATTTCTATAGAGAATTTTGTCAGAATTATATTCCTATAGAAAATTTTGTTCAGAATTTTATTTCTATAGAAAATTTTGTCAAAATTTTATTTCTATAGAAAATTTTGTCAGAATTTTATTTCTGTAGACAATTTTGTCAGAATTTTATTTCTGTAGAAAATTTTGTCAAAATGTTATTCCTATAGAAAATTTTGTCACAATTTTATTTCTATAAAACTTTTTTTTCAGAATTTTATTTCTATAGAAAATTTTGTCAAAATTTTATTTCTATAAATTTTTTTTTTCAGAATTTTATTTCTATAGAAAATTTTTTCAAAATTTTATTTCTATAGAAAATTTTTTCAAAATTTTATTTCTATGGAAAATTTTGTCAAAATTTTATTTCTATAGAGAATTTTGTCAGAATTATATTTCTATAGAAAATTTTGTTCAGAATTTTATTTCTATAGAAAATTTTGTCAGAATTTTATTTCTGTAGCAAATTTTGTCAAAATTTTATTTCTATAGAAAATTTTGTCACAATTTTATTTCTATAGAAAATTTTGTCAAAGTTTTTGTCACAATTTTATTTCTATAAAACTTTTTTTTTCAGAATTTTATTTCTATAGAAAATTTTGTCAAAATTTTATTTCTATAATTTTTTTTTTCAGAATTTTATTTCTATAGAAAATTTTTTCAAAATTTTATTTCTATAGAAAATTTTGTCACAACTTTATTTCTATAGAAAATTTTGTCAGAATTTTATTTCTATAGAAAATTTTATCAACATTTTATTTATATCGAAAATTTTGTCAGAATTTTATTTCTATAGAAAATTTTTTCAAAATTTTATTTCTATGGAAAATTTTGTCAAAATTTTATTTCTATAGAGAATTTTGTCAAAATTTTATTTCTATAGAGAATTTTGTCAGAATTATATTTCTATAGAAAATGTTGTCAAAAATTTATTTCTATAGAAAATTTTGTCAAAAATTTATTTCCATAGAAAATTTTGTCAGAATTTTATTTCTGTAGACAATTTTGTCAGAATTTTATTTCTGTAGAAAATTTTGTCAAAATGTTATTCCTATAGAAAATGTATGAAGCATTTCATAGTTGGAGAGGAATATTTTGCAAAATCTTCCAAAACATCAAAAATTCTGCCAATCTACCAAACAATAAAAAATCTGTCATTTTTGGTAGACTGGTGTTCGTAATTGTATATAGCCACCATATAAAGCGATCCCCATATTTCAATTCTGGCTCTATAATTACAGCACAAAAGTTCATATCGGTTCGTAATTATTTCTTCCCTATATATACCGGTCAAGAACTGAATATATACGTATTTAATCGACCTTTCTTTTGTCTACTATATATACCGCATGGACTAACTTACAATTTAGAAGATGATGTTAAAAAGTTTTAAGATGCCTTACCATCGGCCGCAACCCAAGTAATTTAATTGTGAATGGCCGTCTTTAGTAGAAGTTTTGACGCAAACCATGGTGAAGGGTACATAAGATTCGGCCTGGCCCAACTTATGGCCGTATATACTTGTTTGCTTTAAATTTTTTACAGGGAATAGAATTAACATTGTAGCTAAAGGTAACAAATTTGGTTGAAATCGATTCAGATTTAGATATAGCTTCCATATATATGTTTTTCGGATTTTGGCGAAAATTGCCAAAATACCCACATTTTTGAATACCCACAAGTCGATAACTAACAAATTTTGTCCAGGTCGATCAGATTTTAATATATGTATATGGGAACATAAACCTTTATATATAGCACCCACAACACATTGGACGGAGTTGATATGCTATCGAAAATGTAGATCTACAAAGTGGGTCAGGGTATAATATAGTCTAGTCACATTCTAATGCTAATCTTGATCCTCATCTTTATTGGTCCATAAACATTTCTTTCAGTGCATTGCAATTAAAAAACATTACATACGTGTTGTCTGTACTATTATGCCATTTAAGATTGACAAATTATTTCCCCTCTAGAAATTACGTTGGTGCCTTTAAAATGGTTAAATTAATAAAAATTTTACACTATAAGATAACTTGTTGTCACTTTAGCTGTGGCACATGGCCAGTTTACTTAAACGACCACTTACCGGTGTAGTATGTCCAAATAGCTGGTTTTCGAAAAACGAAACAATTCTCACATTAGTCTTTATGCGATTCCATTAAACCAATTCATTTCGTTTAACACCAAAGTTATAGACCTAATTTTAGAGGCTAACGACCAACCAACAACACAGGGACAGACAATATTTCTGCGTATGAAGTTCATTTCGTTTATACCCCGACCAAAAGTGTCATATGCAAATTTTCATATGACCCAACTCGATGGACTCGAAGAAAATGGCCTCCATTACCTTCCGCCTGCATACAATCGAATGGTGGACGGACACATGGATCAGAAACATTTGTGTTGAAGGAGATTGTAAAGCGTCAAAATAATGGTTAGACAAAATACCTATTTTACTGATAGCAATTTTTGGAATAACCAATCACCACTGTTAGGCAGTCCTACCCCAACCAGTCTGCTCCAAGTCTCCTAGGTAAAAACTCTAACCAGTAGCATTTTGGTTGGGGCACCTCTTTGCTTGTAGCACCAATGCTCAAGTGACACATATGCCAACGAGAGATACAATGTCAGATATGGGAACTTGTTTGCCATTTGGTTCGTTTTTCCTCCTATGCGGCTAATGAGAAAAAATAACCGAAAATTTTGGAAAACTATTTAAATTGTTTAATTTCGGTATTTTGAAAGTACTTTACACAATGACCTATGGTGGATGCCTGTGCAGTGCTGCCTGCCGGGCTTATTTGGGCCAATGCGTGTTGTCATAATTGTGACATTATCGGCCATTTAATTATGTTGTGTTGTTAGTTTTGTGGCCCAAAGCGAAAGGAAAGAACATTGACATGTTTCGAGTTGCCCTGAAAATTCTTTCAAAACGCCTACATTTTTTGCAGATGTATTTTGCAATTGCAATTCTCGGAATTCCACAGCTGTTGATCTAGCATTGCAAAATACACAAACAAAAATAATTTATTTATTTTATGAGGTATTCTCAAAAAAGGGAAATGTTGAATAAATTTAATAATTAAAACAAGGTGGAAAGTTCGTCAAGGCCGAATCTTATATACCCTCCCCCCAGGATTGCCGACAAAGTTCTACAACACAAAAAAACTATCACCAAAATATTCCCAATTAAAAAGTTAATTGAAGTTGAGAACTTTTTCAATTAAAAAAAATTCACAAACTTATTATACCCTGTACCACAGTAGTGGTGAAGGGTATAACAAGTATATACGGCCGTAAGTTCGGCTAGGCCGAATCTTATCTACCCTCCGCCATGGATTGCGTAGAAATTTCTACTAAAGACGGTCAACCACAATTGAATTACTTGGGTTGCGCCCGATGGCAAGGCATCTTAAAACTTCTTAACATTATCTTCTAAATTGTAAGTTAGCTCGTGCGGTATATATATAATACAAAAGATAGATCGATTAAATACGAATATATCCAGTTCTTGACCGGTATATATATATAGGGAAGAAATAATTACGAACCGATATGAACTTTTGTGCGGTAATTACAGAGCCAGAATTAAAACATATATTTATATGGGGGCTCTATATACAATTATGAACACGAGTCTACCAAAAATGGCAGATTTTTTTACTGTTTGGTAGATGGGTAGAATTATTGATGTTATGGAAGATTTTGCAAAATATTCCTCTCCGACTATGAGGTGCTTCATAAATTTTCTATAGAAATAAAATTCTGACAAAATTTTCTACAGAAATAAAATTCTGACAAAATTTTCTATGGAAATAAAATGTTGACAAAATTTTCTATAGAAATAAATGTTTGACAAAATTTTCTATAGAAATAAAATTTTGACAAAATTTTCTATGGAAATAAAATCCTGACAAAGTTCTCTATAGAAATAAAATGTTGACAAAATTTTCTATAGAAATAAAATTTTGAAAAAATTTTCTATAGAAATAAAATTCTGACAACATTTTCTACAGAAATAAAATTTTAACAAACTTTTCTATAGAAATAAAATTTTGACAAAATTTTCTATAGAAATAAAATTTTGACAAAACTTTCTATAGATATAAAATTTTGACAAAATTTTCTATAGACAAAAAATTCTGACAAAATTTTCTACAGAAATAAAATTCTGACTAAATTTTCTATAGAAATAAAATTTTGAGAAAATTTTCTATAGAAATAAAATTTTGACAAAATTTTCTATAGAAATAAAATTTTGACAAAATTTTCTATAGAAATAAAATTTTGACAAAATTTTCCATAGAAATAAAATTTTGACAAAATTTTCCATAGAAATAAAATTTTGACAAAATTTTCCATAGAAATAAAATTTTGACAAAATTTTCCATAGAAATAAAATTTTGACAAAATTTTCTATAGAAATAAAATTTTGACAAAATTTTCTATAGAAATAAAATTTTGACAAAATTTTTTATAGAAATAAAATTTTAACAAAATTTTCTATCGAAATAAAATTTTGACAAAATTTTCTATAGAAATAAAATTTTGACAAAATTTTCTATAGAAATAAATTTTTGACAAAATTTTCTATAGAAATAAAATTTTAAAAAAAGTTTCTATAGAAATAAACTTTTGACAAAATTTTCTATAGAAATACATTTTTGACAAAATTTTCTATAGAAATTAAATGTTGACAAAATTTTCTGTAGAAATACAATTCTGACAAAATTTTCTATAGAAATAAAATTTTGAGAAAATTTTCTATAGAAATAAAATTTTGACAAAATTTTCTATAGAAATAAAATTTTGACAAAATTTTCCATAGAAATAAAATTTTCACAAAATTTTCCATAGAAATAAAATTTTGACAAAATTTTCTATAGAAATAAAATTTTGACAAAATTTTCTATAGAAATAAAATTTTGACAAAAATGACAATTGCACTAAGTAGCGCACCATCACAAACTCCCATTATCGTCCTGACAAAGGTTTTTGCTGATTTCATTAGCCCCCTGTTTGCATTCTGTTCAAACATTCAAAATTAATTGATGCTTTAAAGGCGATAAAGCGATTTTCATTTCATTTCATACCGTTGTTTTTATAATTTATTTTTCAATTTGCATTTAAAAATAACCACCATCATGCCGACTCGACAAAGAAAAAAAAACAACAACCAAATAACCAAAATCTGAAATAAAGGAAATCTTTTGCAACTCACCAGGGAGGAAAGAGTTAAAAAAAAAAAACAAAACTTAAATTGAACAAGTTTGTTTGCCTGCTAATCTACACGACGTTTGGACATGCATGTAATACAGCTGCTGGCTGCTGCAACATATGTGGGTTGTCTCATAGACACATAGCCAATGAATGAAATTACTGCAGCCATCTTATCCATCCGCTCGTCCCTAAAACTAAGTTGGCTAGGCTAGAAATTTCGGTCGTCTTCTGCTCAGGCTGCTACTACTTGGATATCTAAACAAAAATATGTATCTATTTACGTGGCATTGCTAAAAAGAGTCTCGTTTCGATTTACTGGAAATTATTTTAAATGTGATTTTCGCCTCGTTTTTTCTGTTTGTCGTGCTTTCATGTGGTCTTAGCCACTTATTTGCCATAAAAAAAAAAACTAAAAAAATGTAAAAATGAAAAAAAAGACTAACAAAAAATTTTGACTAATTTTACACTTGCCAGCATATGCAGCATGCTGCTTGGCTGCTATGCAGCATTCAACCATGGAAGCATCCATCCATCCATTGCCAACTTGTATATAAAATCCATCCAGCATCATCATCATCCATGCTCTGTTAGATTATGCCGCTCTCTGCTCGGTAATAGGCAAAATGCAAAGTAAACGAAATGTTTACTTTGTCCCCCCTTTGAAACCCAGGGACATTTTCTCGAAAAAGCAACAAATCATGAAATAAAATAAAAATGTTGCAATTCATAAGTGAAATGAAGCTCGAACTTTAACTGCACCCTGATGATGTGGAGGAAGTAACATAGTTGCCTTTGCTACTGCGACAACAAAGACTTAGTTAGGATGTTTAGCTGGCTGGCTGACTGGCTGGCTGGCTGGTCACATTTCATCCTTACAATATATGCTCGTATATGCTTCGTTGGCACGGCTACGAAAATGCATGGCAATGACTGGCAAATGAATCATACAAATAGAATTGCAAAAGACCTTCAACGTAATTGAGCAAAACTTCTTAGGAAACTCTAATTGGATTCTCAAAAAAAAAAACCGCAGCAAGATCTTTCAACAATTAACCGCTATATATTAGAGAGCTTTTCGTGTTTTTTACTCCTATCTGGAGCAATAGCAAAAGGTATGGAAATAACTTTAAATGCAAATATATCCATTAAGAAATTAGTAGTGATTGTTAACGAGGTGTAAGGTTAGTTGACATTGTCAATGTGATTGTACAGAAACATCTGTTCAGAGTAAGCTCTTGTCAAATACTAAATTAAGTGCGTTTTGTTAGGGATGCAACCATTATTAATGGGTCGTTCACACACACCAAAAATAATTATTCGTATGAATGTTGCTGTCTGACAGCAAAGTCACTTTTATAGTCAATGCTATAAATTCCGCCCAATTTAATTGTTCCAATATCAAAGTTGAAATTTCACCGAGGCCACCGACAATAGCCATTACAATTGGGTAAGTGATATTCATCTAAAAAAAACCAAGCTTAATACTACAGCGGAAAATATATACTTTATATTATTTCAAACATTTGTAAACCCTCAACCATAGGATGGGGGGTATATTAACTTTGTCATTCCGTTTGTAACACATCGAAATATTACTCTAAGACCCCATAAAGTATATATATTCTGGGTCGTGGTGAAATTCTGAGTCGATCTGAGCATGTCCGTCCGTCTGTCGAAATCACGCTAACTTCCGAACGAAACAAGCTATCGACTTTAAACTTGGCACAAGTAGTTGTTATTGATGTAGGTCGGATGGTATTGCAAATGGGCCATATCGGTCCACTTTTATAGCCCCCATAAAAACGGACCCCCAAATTTGGCTTGCGAGGCCTCTAAGAGAAGCAAATTTCAATCGATCCGGCTGAAATTTGGTACATGGTGTTAGTATATGGTCTCTAACAACCATGCAAAAATTGGTCCACATCGGTCTATAATTATATATAGCCCCCATATAAACCGATCCCCCGATTTGGCTTGCGAGGCATCTAAGAGAAGCAAATTTCATCCGATCCGGCTGAAATTTGGTACATGGTGTTAGTATATGGTCTCTAACAACCATGCAAAAATTGGTCCACATCGGTTCATAATTATATATAGCCCCCATATAAACCGATCCCCCGATTTGGCTTGCGAGGCCTCTAAGAGAAGCAAATTTCATCCGATCCGGCTGAAATTTGGTACATGATGTTAGTATATGGTCTCTAAAAACCATGCAAAAATTGGTCCACATCGGTCTATAATTATATATAGCCCCCATATAAACCGATCCCCCGATTTGGCTTGCGAGGCCTCTCAGAGAAGCAAATTTCATCCGATCCGGTTGAAATTTGGTACATGGTGTTGGTATATGATCTCTAACAACTATGCAAAAATTGGTCCATATCGGTCCATAATTATATATAGCTCCCATATAACCCGATCCCCAGATTTGACCTCCGGTGACTTTTGGAGAATCAAAATTCATCCGATCTGCTTGAAATTTTGTACGTGGTGATCGTATATTTAACAGCCATGCCAAAAGTGGTCCATATCAGTCCATAATCATATATAGCCCCATATAAACCGATCCCGAGATTTGGTTTTGGAGCCTCTTGGAGGAGCAAATTTCATCCGAGTGAGTTGAAATTTGGTACATTGTGCTAGTATATGGTCTCTAATAACCTTGCAAAAATTGGTCCACATCGGTCTATAATTATATATAGCCCCCATATAAAGCGATCCCCCGATTTGGCTTGCGAGGCCTCTAAGAGAAGCACATTTCATCCGATCCGGCTGAAATTTGGTACATGGTGTTAGTATATGATCTCTAATAACCATGCAATCCCCCGATTTGGCTTGCGATTGCTCTAAGAGAAGCAAATTTCAATCGATCCGGCTGAAATTGGGTACATGGTGTTAGTATATGGTATCTAACAACCATGCAAAAATTGGTCCACATCGGTCTATAAACCGATCCCCCGATTTAGCTTGTGGGGCCTCTCAGAGAAGCAAATTTCATCCGATCCGTTTGAAATATGGTACATGGTATTGGTATATGGTCTCTAACAACTATGCAAAAATTGGTCCACATCGGTCCATAATTATATATAGCCCCCATATAACCCGATCCCCAGATTTGACCTCCGGTGACTTTTGGAGAATCAAAATTCATCCGATCTGCTTGAAATTTTGTACGATCACCACGATAGTATATTTGACAGCCATGCCAAAAGTGGTCCATATTAGTCCATAATCATATATAGCCCCATATAAACCGATCCCGAGATTTGGTTTTGGAGCCTCTTGGAGGAACAAATTTCATCAGAGTGAGTTGAAATTTGGTACATTGTGCTAGTATATGGTCGTTAACAACCATACGTAACTAGGTCCATATCGGTCTATAGTTATATATATCCCTCAGATAAATCGATTTCCAATCACACAAAAATTGGTCCATATCAAGTTCATAATTGTATATAGCCCCCATATAAGCGACCTCCATATTTCAATTCTGGTTCTCTACGTACCGTGCAAAAAGTCCATATCGATTCGTAATTATTTGTAGACTTAACTATACATAACTTTTTTGTCTAATATATACGACGTATGGACTAACTCACAATTTAGAAAACGATGTTAGGAAGTTTTAAGATACCACAACCCAAGTAATTCGATTGTGGATGACAGTCTTTCGTAGAAGTTTCTACACAATCCCTGGTGGAGGGTACATAAGATTCTGCCTGGCCGAACTTACGGCCGTATATACTTGTTGCTTTTGACCAATAACGCTCAAAACAAAAACCACAAGGAGGCAACGAGAGACATTAAGTCTTCTCTCGACAACTTTTATTGTTCCATTTCATTGTTCGTTCACGAACGTCCATAAAGAAGAAGAAGAAATTTAAAGAAAAATATATAGTTTTTGTTGCATTACATATGAGCCACCCTACAAATGTGTATCAAAAACACGAGGGAACAAATAATAAAGAAGAAAAAGTTGTATACTTTTGATCGTCACGGGAAACGCCACTTTTATCATCTACATGGTTTTATTTACACTTAATGCTCCGTCCACACTATAAGTTTATCCGGACGACAGTGTTCGTGTCGCATATATATCCCAAATATTGGCTACACTATAAATTATGCTCGAAGTCATAATCGATATTGCTGCTTATTTATGCGATCTATAACACATTTGTCGATTATTTAGTCATTGCTGACAATTCGTATCGATTGGCCACACCGTAATGGCGACTTCGATTGGGGAAAAAGGTGCAACATTCTTGAAATTGATAACAAAATATAAAGGATACTGTCATTGCTTTTGGGTCCTGTACCTCTCACAATATTATGAATTAACAATAACTTTGGAATGACACTATCATTTGGGCGAAAATACATTGAGGGAAAAAGTAGTGTAACACCAAGGCAACATATTTTTTGCGAAGCGAAAACGCCCTAAGATTCTTTTCAAACACAGACATTCCATACGGAATAAACTAATAATCTGGACGGCGCATAAATTCCGTTTGATAAATGATATAGTGTTGCCACAGATCCTTACTTTCTTAAACTCACCTCTGAGCATTGTCGCTTCTTTACCACGTTAATAATAATGAGAATTTACAATTTTTAATTGAACCAAATAGTGAAACATTAAAAACGAATGAAAGAAATATTTGTCGAAATGGATTTTGACTAACAAAAGTTTACCTCTTTTTATACCCATCACCATAGAATGGTGATGGGGGTATAATAAGTTTGTCATTCCGTTTGTAACACATCGAAATATCGATTTCCGACTATATAAAGTATATATATTTTGGATCAGGAAGAAATTCTAAGACGATATAAGCAAGTGCGTCTGTCTGTCTGTTGTAATCACGCTACAGTTTTCAATAATGGAGCTAACGTCCTGCAATTTGCAACAGATTCATTTTTTGTTTGCAGTCAGGTCAAGTTTGAAGATGGGCTATATCGGTCGAGATTTTGATATAGCCCCCATATAAACCGATCCCCCGATTTGGGGCTTGAGCTTCTAGAAACCGTAGTTTTTATCCGATTTGTCTGAAATTGGAAATCTAGAGGTATTTTAGGACCACAAAGAGGTGTGTCGAAAATGGTGTGCATCGGTCCATGGTTTGGTATAGCCCCCACATAGATCGATCTCCCGATTTTACTTCATGGGCTTCTAGAAACCGTAGTTTTTATCCGATTTGCCTGAAATTGGAATTCTAGAAGTATTTTAGGGCCATAAATATGTGTGTCGCATATGGTGTGTATCGGTCCATGTTATGGTATAGCCCCCCACATAGACCGATCTCCCGATTTTACTTCTTCGGCTTCTAGAACCCATAGTTTTTACCCGATTTGTCTGAAATTGGAACTCTAGAGGTATTTTAGGACCACAAAGAGGTGTGTCGAAAATGGTGTGTATCGGTCCATGTTTTAATATAGCCCCCATATAGACCGATCTCCCTAGTTTACTTCTTGAGCTTGTAGAAACCGTAGTTTTTATCCAATTTGCCTGAAATTAAAAATTTAGATGTATTTTAGTACCACAAAGAGGTGTGTCGAAAATGGTGTGTATCAGTTTTGATATAGCCCCCATATAGCCTTCTTGGGCTTCTAGTCACCGCAGTTTTTGTCCGATTTACCTGAATTTCAAAATCTGGAGATATTTTGGGTCTACGCATAAGTACGATGTGTACCGGTTCATGTTTAGGTATTTACCTCACATAGGCCGATCTCCAGACTTGACCTCTTAAGTGTGTACACATCCCAATTTTTATGAGATTTACCTGAAATTCAAAGTCAAGAGGTATTTTGGGGCATATCGATCGATTATCCGAATATGGGGCATATCGATCGATTATTTTATCCGAAATTCAAAATGCAATTTTTATCCGAAATTCAAGCTTTAGCGGTATTTTCGGTCCCTATTTACGGACCGAATATAGTGTGGATCGATCCATGAATTGTTATAGCTCCCATGTGTTAAGTCTCCCGATTTCCAAGTTTGTATATATGTTTGCTTGGCAGAGTATCTGTCATCAAATCCACCTGAAATTCTATATATGTATTTTCAAGTAAACTGACGAAGAGTTTTCAACGGAAACAATTATATTTTTTGATTCATAGTGGTGGGTACATAGGTTAGGTTAGGTGGCAGCCTCACTTAGACTATTCAGTCCATTGTGATACCACATTGGTGAACTTCTCTCTTATCACTGAGTGCTGCCCGATTCCATGTTAAGCTCAATGACAAGAGACCTCCTTTTTATAGCCGAGTCCGAACGGCGTTCCACATTGCAGTGAAACCACTTAGAGAAGCTTTGAAACCCTCAGAAATGTCACCAGCATTACTGAGGTGGAATAATCCACCGCTGAAAAACTTTTTGGTGTTCGGTCGAAGCAGGAATCGAACCCACGACCTTGTGTATGTAAGACGGGCATGCTAACCATTGCACCACGGTGACAACCGGTGGGTACATAAGATTCGGTCTGGCCGAATCTTACGTGTTTTTATTTAATTTTATGGGGATTTTTCTCTCCCTCCGGCTTATTATAAAACATCCTTGACACTTCAAAAATTCACTTTCCAAAACAACATCACACTGGTCTTTTTTTGGTTGCTTGTGGGTCATGGAAAAGAAGACCTTTGCGAAACGCAACTGAATGTTTGACTTTTGATACAGCAAACGTTGTCTAATTACTCTCCAATGATGTTGTAGTTGTTGTCTTCCGCATTGTATCAGAAAAACAACAGTGTTTAGAGGTTTTTCAATGGGAACTCAATGACGAGTTGGACTTTTTTTCTCTGTGTTGCCAGATTTTGGCAAAGAATTTCTCTTTGAAAAACATTTTAAAAGGCGCCACCTTTTCGCCTACATCGTGGCTCAATGAAAACAGTATAGCTGGATACTTATATCAAGTTTTTTTTTGTGTTTTTATTTTTTATTTGAAAGTGGATTTTTTAGAGTATTCTGGAGGGAGGCCTTTTGAAGTCAATTTTTGTTTTCAGAAATGAAGGAAAAAGGTTTACATCTTGGAGCCTGGAGAAACAAAAGCTTAGTACATGTGAGTGTGTCGCGAGAGTTTCAATTTGACAACACAACGATTTGTAGCGGTAACAGTTGTTGTGTACATTGTTGCCGCAAGTAATGACACCGTTGTTCCCAAAACGTTTCTTACTCCAAAACTTTGCCGCAAGATCTCTTATTTCGTCGTTGTTAAGTGTTGTAAACTCTAAACCTTCGTTGACTTTATGGTTCTCCTATCGCTATCCTCTTCTGATCCTATACGCTATGACATTTGTTTGGGCTTTCTTTGCTTAATTTTTTATTGGGTCGGCATTTTTTTTCGTTTTTTTTTGGCACTCGATTGCCTTTACTGCAAATTATTTCTACCATGGACATCATTAAGTGCTAATTGATCTTTGGGCAATTGCGAAAAAACGAAATGAAATAAAAGGTTAAACAACGTCTGCTCCCAACCGCAACGAGGCAGTGATGTTGATCGCAACAACAGATTTTTCAACAATTTTTGCGTGAGGTAACATGACAATTGTCTTTGTTGAGTTTCTTTGTTATTTTGTGTTCAAGGAGTGGACATTTTTTTTTGTTGGGTGGGGGGGGGGAGGTTGCCAATGCGTTGGTAGTCAATGGTTTTCCAAATTCATAAAATCCCAACAATGTTGTGTATAATGTTATTGGTGATTTTAGGTTAGATATTTAGAATCGCTATCTCACAATCATCGGATTGGGTGGTCTTAACCCGACCAACAAATACTAGTCGTCATTGTATTGATATCACATGGTAAGGGTTTGAAGGCTCATATTTTATCAAATTTCTCTCGGTATCTTGAAAATGTCGAACTCGGATTTTTAATATAATATATGACCTTAGAACAAATTAATCCAATATTTTTGTCATAATTTAACAATCCAGAAAGACGAACAGGTTGGCTGATAAGTCCCCGGTCTAACAAAGAAAAACATATTTTTTTGTCAAAATTCGTTTTTATTACTCAACATAGTTCCCTTCAAGAGCGATACAACGATTATAACGACCTTCCAATTTTTATACCCTTCACCACTACTGTGGTACAGGGTATAATAAGTTTGTGCATTTGTATGTAACGCCAAGAAGGAAAAGTGTGAGACCCATCGTTTAGTATACCGATCGTGTTAGAATTAAATTCTGAGTCGATTTAGCGATGTCCGTCTGTCTGTCTGTCTGTCTGTCTGTCCGTCTGTCTGTCTGTTGGTGTATTTTTGTGTGCAATGTACAGCTCGCAGTTTTAGTCCGATTGTCCTAAAATTTGGTATAGGGTCCTGTTTCGGCTCAAAGACGATCCCTATTGATTTTGGAAAAAATCGGTTGAGATTTAGATATATCTACCATATATATTTTTCACCGATCTGGTCATAATTGGCGTGTATATCAACCGATCTTCCTCAAATTCCGTACATCCGAATTTATGAGTCTCGAAAAACTTGCAAAAGATCAGCCAAATCGGTTTAGATTTAGATATAGCTCCCATATATAGCTTTCGCCCGATTTACACTCATTTGCACACAGAGGCCAATTTTTTGCTCCGATTTAGTTGAAATTTTGCATAGGGAGTAGAATTAGCATTGTAACTATGCGTGCCAAATTTGGTTGAAATCGGTTCAGATTTGGATATATCTCCCATATATAGCTTTCGCCCGATTTACACTCATATGACAACGGAGGCCAATTTTTAACTCTGATTTAGTTGAAATTTTGCACAGGGAGTAGAATTAGCATTGTAGCTATGCGTGCCAAATTTGGTTGACATCGGTTCAGATTTAGATATAGCTCCCATATATATGTTTTTCTGATTTCAACAAAAATGGTCAAAATACCAATATTTTCCTTGTTAAATCGCCACTGCTTAGTCGAAAAGTTGTAAAAATGACTCTAATTTTCCTTATCATCAAATACTTACACTGTTAGAAAAATATGTTTTTCATATGTTCCGATATAAACAAAATGTGTTTCGCGCACAATTTTAAAACACAATATATTTAAGTGCAAACATGTAATGTTCCTAAACTAACACTAAATGTTTGGGACATCTATATTAATATGTTAGAATATATTATGTTTGGGGCATGAATGTTTCATAAAAATCATATGTGTGAATTAGAGGTGTGCGCGTGAGGGAGTTTTCACGCACGCTCACGCACGCTCACAAATTCAAAATGTCATTCACGCACGATCACGCACGCCTGTTTTAGAAATGCTCACACTCACGCACGCTCACGAATGAATTCGTAACATTCACGCACGATCACGCACGCCCGTTTTTGAATTGCTCACACTCACGCACGCTCACGAATGAATTCGTAACATTCACGCACGCCCGTTTTGGAATTGCTCACACTCACGCACGCTCACGAATGAATTCGTAACATTCACGCACGAAGGTTTTTATTGATTCACGCTCACTCACGTTCACGAACCAAAATCCTGCAAAGATAAACACTCACGATTGCAGAATAGTGACTACCGCACGCTCACGACGGGATATATCAACTCACGCACGTTCACGAACAACAAACTTATTCACGCACACTCACGATTCGAAAAAAAACTACTCACGCACGTTCACGAACAATGAAACGTACTTCCACACACTCACGATTCATAAAAAAACTATTCACGCACGCTCACGATGTAAAATGCAACTCACGCACGTTCACGACTATTATACTTACAAAACAAACGAAAAAATGTAATTCTCGAATGAGTACGAACTTAAAAACTTACTCACTCTCGCTCGTGATACAAATGAGCTACCCACACAAATTGGCCAAAATATTTCTAATTAAAAATCTGAAGTTGAAAACGTACTCAATTAAAAAATTAGCAGATACAATTAACATTTTAATCAAATCAAAATATAAATTCAATTAAAATTTGGATTGATTTTGGCCGAAAAACTTAATTAATTTTTAATTGAGGCAATCAATGATTTATAGTGTTATTGTTTACTTATTTTATTTTTTATTATATTATAATTACATATATTATAATTATACTATATAGAATTATTTTTTTTTACATCTAAGCCAAAATTTAATGAACCAATGAAACCAATTATTTCCGAATATTATTAATTTTTTATTTGGAAGTATGTTTTCAATTTAAAAATGTAAAAATGTTCAATCATTATTATACCCTTCACCACTACTGTGGTACAGGGTATAATAAGTTTGTGCATTTGTATGTAACGCCAAGAAGGAAAAGTCTGAGACCAATCGTTTAGTATACCGATCGTCTTAGAATTAAATTCTGAGTCGATTTAGCGATGTCCGTCTGTCTGTCTGTTGGTGTATTTTTGTGTGCAAAGTACAGCTCGCAGTTTTAGTCCGATTGTCCTAAGATTTGGTACAGGGTCCTGTTTCGGCTCAAAGACGATCCCTATTGATTTTGGAAAAAATCGGTTCAGATTTAGATATAGCTGCCATATATATTTTTCACCGATCTGGTCATAATTGGCGTGTATATCAACCGATCTTCCTCAAATTCCGTACATCCGAATATTTTATGAGTCTCGAAAAACTTGCCAAATATCAGCCAAATCGGTTCAGATTTAGATATAGCTCCCATATATAGCTTTCGCCCGATTTACACTTATTTTCCCACAGAGGCCAATTTTTTGCTCCGATTTAGTTGAAATTTTGCATAGGGAGTGGAATTAGCATTGTAACTATGCGTGCCAAATTTGGTTGAAATCGGTTCAGATTTAGATATAGCTCCCATATATAGCTTTCGCCCGATATGAACTTATATGGCCCCAGATGCCAGAGTTTTACCCCACTTTGCTTAGCATTTTGCACAAGAAGAACGTGAATTTCATCGTGAGCGTGAATTTTTCGTGAATGTGAGTTTCTTCGTGAGCGTGAATTTTTCGTGAACGTGAATTTTTTCGTGAACGTGAATGTGAGTGTGAAGTTTTCGTGAATGTGAATTTCTTCGTGAACGTGAATTTCTTCGTGAGCGTGAATTTTGTCGTGAGCGCGAATTGTTCGTGAATGTGAATTTTTTCCTGAACGTGAATTTTGTCGTGAGCGTGATTTTGAAAAAAATTTACTCACGCACATTCACGAACAGAATTTGATGTTCACGCACGATCACGCACGACACATTTTTGTTCAGTCCCATTCACGCACATTCACGTGATTTGGTCAAAATTTCATTCACGAATCACGTGACTCACGTGTGAATCACGCGTGTCACGAAAATTTCGTGTCACGCGCACACCTCTAGTGTGAATGCAAACATATATAAATTTACAAATTTCAATTAAACATACATATGTTGTGATATTTTATTCAAAGCGACAGAGACAGTATAGAGAAAGAAATAGAGATGGAAACCGGGAGAGTTGACGAAAGATATCAACATAACACAGCGAAAGAATCAAAAGAGAACAATTTCTGTGAAACCGCTTGTATGTTGTTTTGGAAAACTGTTTTATGATAAGGCCAAAAATTTGATATGCTTAAGTCTAAATATTATTTAATTTGAATAAAGAGAATAGACATTCGGAACCAAGAGAATAGACATTTGAAAAACAAACAGCATATGTTTTCGCCTTGAGAGCAGCATTTTATGTATGTGTGGACATGTGTTTTGTTTATCATTTTGGCATTATGGACACAATTTTTCTCTTGGTTCGTTAAAATAAATCAGGGGTCTTCATAAAAATAACGAAAGGGCACTATACTCTTTTTAGAGTTGGGACAGTAAAATGAAATAAGGAGGAAATAGTGAAAAATTACACAGTAAAATGTATAAAAACAAAGTTTAGTTCCTCTTTATTAATAAGTAGTCCACGAGGAGTTGACGGACACTTTCAAATATAAAAGCGGACATTAAGTTCGAGTTTTGCAGCTAAAACAATTTAAAAAGTTTATTTTCTTTAAAATGAATTATTAAAGAAAAATAAAAGGCATTTTAGAGCGATGATGTTAAATGCTAGTAAAAAACTGTTCACGCCAGTTTTTTGTTACAAAATTGTTATTTTTGCAACAAAAAAAAATAATAATATTTTATCCAAAAATCAGTCAATTTCGTTTATATCAAGCACTGTTACTGACTATAAATCTTTAATAACCCACATTTCGAAGTTTTATTATAAAAATTTAAGTATAAATACAAATGTTATTTTTTTGGGCTCAAAATGCTTCCAAACATATAATATGTTCACATAAAACAAACATATTAATGTTTCGGCAGTATCCCATAATATATGTGCTTCCTGCAAAATATGTTTGGAACATATGTTAAAGAAGCGATTTTTTTTTTGAGGGTGTATATATCGAGCGATAAATCATAAATAAACTTTTGCGAAGTTTCCTTCAAATTGCTTCAGATTTAAATGTTTCCCATATTTTTTTTACCAAAATTGTGTTCCACCCTAGTGCATTAGCCAACTTAAATTTTGAGTCTATATATTTTGTAAAAGTGGGGAAGCAATTCGAAGCCCAATTCATGAATTTTTGCCATCATTCTCAATGACTTGTGGCACGGTGCGTTGTCTTGGTGGAACAACACTTTTTATACGCTTCACCATAGGATGGGGGTATATTAACTTTTTCATTCCGTTTGTAACACATCGAAATACTGCTCTAAGACCCCATAAAGTATATATATTCTGGGTCGTGGTGAAATTCTGAGTCGATCTGAGCATGTTCGTCCATCTGTTGAAATGACGCTAGCTTCCGAACGAAACAAGCTACCGAATTGAAACTTGGCACAAGTAGTTGTTATTGATGTAGGTCGGATGGTATTGCAAATGGGCCATATCGGTCCACTTTTACATATAGGCCCCATATAAACGGACCCCCAAATTTGGCTTGCGATTGCTCTAAGAGAAGTAAATTTCATCCGATACGGCTGAAATTTGGTGCATGGTGTTAGTATATGGTCTCTAACAACCATGCACAAATTGGTCCATATCGGTCCACTTTTACGTATAGCCCCCATATAAACGAACCCCCAAATTTGGCTTGCGGAACCTCTAAGAGAACCAAATTTTATCCGATCCGGTTGAAATTTGGTACGTGGTGTTAGTATATGGTCTCTAACAACCATGCAAGAATTGGTCCATATCGGTCCATAATTATATATAGCCCCTATATAAATCGATCCCCAGATTTGTCCTCCGGAGCCTCTTGGAGGAGTAAAATTCATCCGATCCGGTTGAAATTTGGAACATGGTGTTAGAATGTGGTCTCTAACAAGCACGCAATAATTGCTCCATATCGGTCCATAATTATATATAGCCCCCATATAAACCGTTCCCCAGATTTGATCTCCGGAGCCTCTTGGAGGAGCAAAATTCATCCGATTCGGTTGAAATCTTAGTATAAGGCCGCTAATAACCATGCCAAAATTGGTCCATATCGGTATATAATTATATATAGCCGATCCCCAATCACACAAAAATTGGTCCATATCGGTTCATAATCATGGTTGCCACTCGAGCCAAAAAATAATAGAAATTTTAAACTTAATTATATACGTATTTAATCGGCCTTTTTTAGTTTAATATATACCACGTATGGACTATATGGTATATATTACGATGTTAGGAAGTTTTAAGATACCTTGCCATCGGCAAGTGTTACCGGCAATTGTTCGATAAAAATAATTCCATGCCCATCCCAAAAAACAGAGGCCATTACTTTGCCAGCGGACTTTTGAGTCTTTCCACGCTTCGGAGACGGTTCACCGGTCGCTGTCCACTCAGCCGACTGTCGAGTGGACTCAGGAGTGTAGTGATGGAGCCATGTTTCATCCATTGTCACATATCGACGGAAAAACTCGGGTGTATTACGAGTTAACAGCTGCAAACACTGCTCAGAATCATCAACACGTTGTTGTTTTTGGTCAAATGTGAGCTTGCGCGGCACCCATTTTGCACAGAGCTTCCGCATATCCAAATATTGATGAATGATATGACCAACACGTTCCTTTGATATCTTTAAGGCCTCTGCTATCTCAATCAACTTAATTTTACGGTTATTCAAAATCAGTTTGTGTATTTTTTTGATGTTTTCGTCGGTAACCACCTCTTTCGGGCGTCCACTGCGTTCACCGTCCTCCGAGCTCATTTCACCACGTTTGAATTTTGCATACCAATCAATTATTGTTGATTTCCCTGGGGCAGAGTCCGGAAACTCATTATCATGACAAGTTTTTGCTTCCACCGTATTTTTTCCCTTCAGAAAAAAGTATTTTATCAAAACACGAAATTCCTTTTTTTCCATTTTTTTCCCAATAACAAAAGTTGTTTCACAAAAGACGCTCTATCTCACAAACTAATTAACTTACAGACGTCAAATTTTGACACGAATCATTTGAAGGTTGGTACTATATAAAAATAATATGCATTTAATACTAGCGACGCCATCTATGTGTCAGACCGGGGACTTATCAGCCAACCTGTTATATGTCCAATCGTAAAATCACCCAGACTAAAGAGGTCCAACTAGACACTAAATGTTACAAATCACCATCTATGCATTTATCCTTTAAAGCGAATCAATTTAAAACCATACTATCGACAATTATCCATCTGCACATCTGGAATTGAGTAACATCATGATCTCATTAATCTCCACTTAGACAAGTAAGGAAAGTCTAAAGTCGGGCGGGGCCGACTATATTATACCCTGCACCACTTTGTAAATCCACATTTTCGATACTATATCAAATCCGTTAAATGTGCTATATATAAAGATTTTTGTCCCAAATACATACATTTAAATATCACTCGATCTGTACAGAATTTGATAGACTTCTACAAAATCTATAGACTCAAAATTTAAGTCGGCTAATGCACTAGGGTGGAACACTATGTTAGTAAAAAAACCATGGAAAACATTTTAATCTGAACCAATTTTGAGGCTACTTCACAAAAGTGTATTTATGATTTATCGGTCGATAGATATGTATTAGAAATAAATTAAAATTTGAGTCACTTTTACAAGTTTTCGACTTAGCAGTGGCGATTTTATAAAGAAAATGTGGGTATTTTGGTCATTTTCGGAAAGCATATATATGGGAGCTATATAGAAATCTGAACCGATTTCAACCAAATTTGACATATACACTTAGTATTTTAATTCTACTCCCTGTGCAAAATTTCACGTAAATCAACAACTTTGAACTCTGTGGTCATATGACGGAAAATCGGGCGAAAGATATATATGGGAGCTATATTTAAATCTGAACCGATTTCAATCAAATTTAGCACACTTGACTACACTACTAATTATACTCCTAGTGCAAAATTTCAACCAAATTGAGTTAAAACTCTGGCTTCTGCGGCCATATAAGTCTATATCGGGCGAAAAGTGTACATGAGAGCTATATCTCAATCTGAACCGATTTCAATCAAATTTGACACACCTGACTATAGTACTTATTGTTCTCCTGGTGCAAAATTTCAAGCAAATTAGGGTAAAACTCTGGCTTCTGGGGCCATATAAGTCCATATCGGGCGTAATATATATATGAGAGCTATATCTAAATCTGAACCGATTTCTTCCAAAATCAATAGGGTTCTATTCTGACCCAAAACAGGAACTTGTGCCAAATTTGAAGGCGATTGCACTTAAACTATGACCTAGACTTTGATCACAAAAATGTGTTCACAGACAGACGGACGGACGGACAGACGGACGGACATGGCTACATCGACTCAAGGACCCACCCTGAGCATTACTGCCAAAGACACCATGTGTCAATCTCGTCTCCTTCTGGGTGTTGCAAACATATGCACTAACTTATAATACCCTGTTCCACAGTGTGGCGCAGGGTATAAAAAGGAATACTGAATGCCTTGCCTGCATTGGCATCGTCTCATATTCCTACGTAGTTATACTATGACTTAATTCACTAATTAAACACTACCCTCTCGAGTTGAAGCGTACAGCACAGTAAGCCACCGAATACGCGAAGATTTAATTATCGTTTGAATGAACCGTTAAATTTGATTACCGTTAAATTTAATGTACTTGAGAATAAAAACAACTGCAATGAACTCACAGATGAGAAAACAATGGTGTTCCCAACAAAAAGACACACACACATAGGCACACACTAGGAATGAGAAATTAAAACGATTGAGTGGTACCGATAAAAGTCCTTTTTGTAATCTACATTGAGTGTTGAAGCTGGAAAATTTTGTCAAAATTTTCTATAGAAATAAAATTTTGTCAACATTTTCTAAAGAAATAACATTTTGACGACAATTTCTATGGAAGTAAAATTGTGACAAAATTTTCTATAGAAATAAATTTTTGACAAAATTCTCTATAGAAATACAATTTTGACAAACATTTCTATAAAAATAAAATGTTCAAAAAATTTTCTATACAAACATAATTTTCAAAAAAAATCTATAGAAATACAATGTCAAAATTTTCTGTAGACAGAATTTCCTAAAAAAATAAACTTTTGTCAACATTTTCTATAGAAATAAAATTTTGACGACATTTGTTATAGAAATAAAATTTTGACAAAATTTGTATAGAAATAAAATTTTGACAAAATTTTCTATAGACATAGAATTTTGCCAAAATTTTCTATAGAAATAAAATTTTGACAACATTTACTATAGATTTAACATTTTGACAAAATTTTCTATAAAAATAAACTTTTTCTTTTAGAAATAAAATTTGTACAAAATTTCCAAAAGAATAAAAATTCGACAACATTTTCTATGGAAATAAAATTTTGACAAAATTTCCTATAGAAATAAAATTTTGACATTTCCTACAGAAATAATATTTTGACAAAATTTTCTATAGATATTAAATTGTTAAACAATTTTCGCAACAATAAAAGTTTTACAAAATTTTCTGCAGAAATAAAATATTGACAAAAAAACTAAAAAAAATTATCCAAATCGGTCGTATACTTTTACAATAGTGTTTAGATTTTATATTGTATAATTTTAGCACCTTTTGACTTCGAAAAGAACATTTTTAATACATTTTTAGTACTGTATCGGTATACAGAACCAATATCGGTATACAGCGAGACTTCTGCGTTCCTTAAGTTATGTTAGGTATAGTGACAGTCGATATGTCATGCTCACTTAGAATATTCAGTCACACAAAAAAAAATCTGATTCAATCACGAAATTAATTGATCCAATTAATTTTTTAATTGAAATGTCTTCAATCACAGAAAAAATTAATTGAAGCTCAATTAAAAAATTAATTGATCCAATTAAAAAAAATAATTGATACTATTAATTTTTATACCCTCCACCATAGGATGGGGGTATATTAACTTTGTCATTCCGTTTGTAACACATCGAAATATTGCTCTAAGACCCCATAAAGTATATATATTCTGGGTCTTGGTGAAATTCTGGGTCGATCTGAGCATGTCCGTCCGTCTGTTGAAATCACGCTAACTTCCGAACGAAACAAGCTATCGATTTGAAACTTGACACAAGTAGTTGCTATTGATGTAGGTCAGATGGTATTGCAAATGGGCCATATCGGTCCACTTTTACGTATAGCCCCCATATAAACGGACCCCCAAATTTGGCTTGCGATTGCTCTAAGAGAAGCAAATTTCATCCGACCTGGCTGAAATTTGCTACATGGTGTTAGTATATGGTCTCTAATACCCATGCAAAAATTGGTCCACATCGGTCCATAATTATATATAGCCCCCATATAAACCGATCCCCCGATTTGGTTTGCGGAGCCTCTAAGAGAAGCAAATTTCATCCGATCCGGCTGAAATTTGGTACATGGTGTTGGTATATGTTCTCTAATGGTGTTAGTATAAGGCCGTTAATAACCATGCCAAAACTGGTCCGTATCGGTTATATATAGCCGATCCCCAATCACACAAAAATTGGTCCATATCGGTTCATAATCATGATTGCCACTCGAACCAAAAATAATCTATCAAAATTTTATTTTTATAGAAAACATTGTCAAAATGTTATTTCTCTAGAAAATTTTGTCAAAATTTTATTTCTATAGAAAATTTTGTCAAAATTTTATTTCTATAGAAAATTTTTTCCAAATGTTATTTCAATAGAAAATTTTTTCCAAATTTTATTTCTATAGAAAATTTTTTCCAAATTTTACTTCTATAGAAAATGTTGTCAAAATTTTATTGTGTCAAAATTTTATTTCTATAGAAACTTTAAACTTAATTATATACACGCAAAAAAATAATTCTTTCCTCCCAAACGAAATTTTAGACAAACAAAGTTCGTTTCTCATTTGCTTTTCGCTGTAAGGAAGTGTATTTGGAAGAAAAGTATATACTTTTTCTGATAAACGTTTATTCTTTTCCAGGATGTAAAAACAATTTCATAAAGACTAGCTCAAAAAAAAAACATTATTTTCTTGCTAATTGCATTGTCCCTCACATCTTTCTCACATCCACGAGGATTTTTAGTTCTTAACACCTTTTCCTGTAATACCAACAATGTAGAAGAAATTATACGATTTTATAAATTTTTAAATTTTTTTTTACCTTTCGCCTGGACGGAGAATCGAACCGCGGACCATACACATTGTAAGCCAACACACTAACCACTGAGCTATGTACCTGTTATGGTCATCAATAGATAAATATCCATATAAGTTATATTTATATAGCATAGCTTGCGGCGCCCACGAACCGAATAAACAAAGTTTATTTAACAGAAACAAACATTTAGTTTGGCACCGTGGAGCAGTGGTAGCACGTCCGACTCTCATGCCAAGGGTCGTGGGTTCGATCCCTGCTTCGGCCAAAGTTTTTTTTTTTTTGCTTTTGTTTTTTTTTTACCAATATTCCAGATATATTCGGAAGATTCCGAAAAAATGTTCAACATTACATTGTAGTATATTAAATTTTGAACTGTAAAATGTGTCTTATTAAAGACCTTAAGTCAGAAAAGAACAGTGTTTGATATAAACGAAATGGACTGTGTTGTTATTTCAAAAATAACTTTTTTTATTGAAAAAATAAAAATTTTGTAACAAACGAATTTTTTTGGTGATAAAATTTTAAAATTTTCGAAGCAATTCAAAAAACTCTAACAAAAGAAAAACGTTTTCGGTACACGTTTTCCAAACGTTTTTTTTCTTTGCGTGTACGTATTTAATCGGCCTTTTTTAGTTTAATATATACTACGCATGGACTACATTGTAATTTAGAAGACGATGTTAGGAAGTTTTAAGATACCTTGCCATCGGCAAGTGTCACCGCAACCCAAGTAATTCGATTGTGAATGACAGTCTTCAGTAGAAGTTTCTACGCAATCCATGGTGGAGGGTACATAAGCATCGGCCTGGCCGAACTTACGGCCGTATATAAAGGGTGATTTGTTAAGAGCTTGATAACTTTTTTAAAAAAAAAAACGCATAAAATTTGCAAAATCTCATCGGTTCTTTATTTGAAACGTTAGATTGGTCCATGACATTTACTTTTTGAAGATAATTTCATTTAAATGTTGACCGCGGCTGCGTCTTAGGTGGTCCATTCGGAAAGTCCAAGTTTGGGCAACTTTTTCGAGCATTTCGGCCGGAATAGCCCGAATTTCTTCGGAAATGTTGTCTTCCAAAGCTGGAATAGTTGCTGGCTTATTTCTGTAGACTTTAGACTTGACGTAGCCCCACAAAAAATAGTCTAAAGGCGTCAAATCGCATGATCTTGGTGGCCAACTTACCGGTCCATTTCTTGAGATGAATTGTTCTCCGAAGTTTTCCCTCAAAATGGCCATAGAATCGCGAGCTGTGTGGCATGTAGCGCCATCTTGTTGAAACCACATGTCAACCAAGTTCAGTTCTTCCATTTTTGGCAACAAAAAGTTTGTTAGCATCGAACGATAGCGATCGCCATTCACCGTAACGTTGCGTCCAACAGCATCTTTGAAAAAATACGGTCCAATGATTCCACCAGCGTACAAACCACACCAAACAGTGCATTTTTCGGGATGCATGGGCAGTTCTTGAATGGCTTCTGGTTGCTCTTCACTCCAAATGCGGCAATTTTGCTTATTTACGTAGCCATTCAACCAGAAATGAGCCTCATCGCTGAACAAAATTTGTCGATAAAAAAGCGGATTTTCTGCCACTGATTTTGGTAATAAAATTCAATGATTTGCAAGCGTTGCTCGTTAGTAAGTCTATTCATGATGAAATGTCAAAGCATACTGAGCATCTTTCTCTTTGACACCATGTCTGAAATCCCACGTGATCTGTCAAATACTAATGCATGAAAATCCTAACCTCAAAAGAATCACCCTTGCTGTGATTGATTTTTGTTTCAATTAAACATTTTTTTGGTTTCAATTAAACACTGTGGAACAGGGTATTATAAGTTAGTGCATATGTTTGCAACACCCAGAAGGAGACGAGATAGACACATGGTGTCTTTGGCAAAAATGCTCAGGGTGGGTTCCTGAGTCGATATAGCGATGTCCGTCTGTCCGTCTGTTCGTGAACACATTTTTGTAATCAAAGTCTAGGTCGCAGTTTTAGTCCAATCGACTTCAAATTTGGCACAAGTATGTGTTTTGGCTCAGAATAGATCCCTATTGATTTTGGAAGAAATCGGTTCAGATTTAGATATAGCTCCCATATATATATTTCGCCCGATATGGACTTATATGGCCACAGAAGCCAGAGTTTTACCCTAATTTGCTTAAAATTTTGCACAAGAAGAACAATTAGTACTATAGTCAAGTGTGCCAAATTTTATTGAAATCGGTTCAGATTAAGATATAGCTCCCATATATATCTTTCGCCCGATATGCACTAATATGGACCCAGCAGCCAGAGTTTTGTACGGATTTGCTTGAAATTTTGTATTGGCATAACACTTGGTCGTATAGTCAAGTGTGCAAAATTTGATTGAAATCGGTTCAGATTTAGATATAGCTCCCATATATATCTTTCGCCCGATATGGACTTATATGGCCCCAGAAGCCAGTTTTTTGGCCGAATTTGGTTGAAATTTTGCACTAGGAGTACAATTAGTAGTATAGTCAAGTGTGCAAAATTTGATTGAAATCGGTTCAGATTTAGATATAGCTCCCATATATATATTTCGCCCGATATGGACTAATATGGTCCTAAAAGCTAGAGTTTTGACCCAATTTGGTTGAAATTTTGCACAAGGAGTAGATTTAGCATTCTAGCTATGCGTGCCAAATTTGATTGAAATCGGTTCAGATTTATATATAGCTCCCATATATAGCTTTCGCCCGATTTACACTCATATGACCACAGAGGCCAATTTTTGCTCCGATTTAGTTGAAATTTTGCACAAGGAGTAGATTTAGCATTGTAGCTATGTGTGCCAAATTTGGTTGAAATCGATTCAGATTTAGATATAGCTCCCATATATATGTTTTTCTGATTTCGACAAAAATGGTCAAAATACCAACATTTTCCTTGTAAAATCGCCACTGCTTAGTCGAAAAGTTGTAAAACTGACTCTAATTTTCCTAAACTTGTAATACATATATATCGAGCGATAAATCATAAATAAACTTTTGCGAAGTTTCCTTAAAATTGCTTCAGATTTAAATGTTTCCCATATTTTTTTACTAAAATTGTGTTCCACTCTAGTGCATTAGCCAACTTAAATTTTGAGTCTATAGATTTTGTAAAAGTCTATCAAATTCTGTCCAAATCAAGTGATATTTAAATGTATGTATTTGGGACGAACCTTTATATAGCACCCAACACATTTGACGGATGTGATATGGTATCGAAAATTTAGATCTACAAAGTGGTGCAGGGTATAATATAGTCGGTCCCGCCCGACTTTAGACTTTCCTTACTTGTTAATTTAATATTTTTTAAAACTCAATTAAAATATCAATTGGAAAATTGTTCGTGATTTTTGTTTTTCTGTGCATAGTGGTGAACTTCTCACTTATCAATGAGTGCTGCCCGATTCAACGTTATGCTTATTGACAAGGCACCTCCATTTTAGGGACTAGTCCGACCGGCGTTTCACATTACGGTGAAACCACTTAGAGAAGCTTTGAAATACTCAAAAATGTTACCAGCATTACTGAGAGGGGATAATCCACCGCTGAAAAACTTTTTGGTGTTTGGTCGAAATTAAGGTTGCAAGGTTGCCTTCATTAGCAAAAATTTCCATGCATTTCCCTTAAGAAATGCATGGACATTTTTGCTAATGAATTTTTCTATAGCTAATACTGTGCTATTGGAATGCAATCGCCTTAAGGTTTCCAATATTGCAAGCATCGAGTATAGCTCTATAGGATGTGGTCATACTAGGCAAATATTTAACCAAACTGAGTGTCAAACTTTTTTCTAGGATCATTTACAAAATATTTGAATACCATTTATGGAAAATACTGTTATCGTGACATTATATACCCAATATGAGCTAAAAATGTTTGCTTGTTTGGTACGTGGTACCATAGAATATACCGAACTAACCACTTTATCATCTCTGATTCAAACGCACCACTACAAAATAGTGCAGTAGCAACAACTCCAAAAAATCAGCCACCCTCATTGTCATGAAACTAGGCTGTAGGCGATGGGTGGCATAAGAGCTTCTACCTCAGAGAGAGAGAGGCAGACATATAGGAGGCTGTATGGAGTGCATTCTCATTGTATACAAAGAAAAACAAATTATGAACTGTTAAGTAAAACAAGCAAATGGGGGTAAAGGACCACAAATGCGAAACATAACGAACTGAAACGAATGGTTTTTATTTAGAAACATACTATGCGAGTATATGTGAGTAAATGTTTATAGGAAATTTTCACTTGATTCAAGAAAACATTGCTGCTGTTGCAATTTTTATGAGTTATTGCTATTTTGAGACTTGCATCTATTTGTTTGCTTTGGAAGTGATTCAAAAAAAAACTCAAAAAATTTAAGCGGCAAAAGAAGTATAAATAATGTACTCCGCCAACTTTATGTCGAGCGATTAAGGCAACCACAACTAAAACAACATAAATGTGCAAACACAACCATAGCAATGGGCGGTAGGCTAACACTTGTTTAAAGGTATTTGATTGTGCTCATATACTAAAGGGCATACTATATGCTATATAAAGGGTGATTTGTTAAGAGCTTGATAACTTTTTTTTTAAAAAAAACGCATAAAATTTGAAAAATCTCATCGGTTCTTTATTTGAAACGTTAGATTGGTCCATGACATTTACTTTTTGAAGATAATTTCATTTAAATGTTGACCGCGGCTGCGTCTTAGGTGGTCCATTCGGAAAGTCCAATTTTGGGCAACTTTTTCGAGCATTTCGGCCGGAATAGCCCGAATTTCTTCGGAAATGTTGTCTTCCAAAGCTGGAATAGTTGCTGGCTTATTTATGTAGACTTTAGACTTGACGTAGCCCCACAAAAAATAGTCTAAAGGCGTCAAATCGCATGATCTTGGTGGCCAACTTACCGGTCCATTTCTTGAGATGAATTGTTCTCCGAAGTTTTCCCTCAAAATGGCCATAGAATCGCGAGCTGTGTGGCATGTAGCGCCATCTTGTTGAAACCACATGTCAACCAAGTTCAGTTCTTCCATTTTTGGCAACAAAAAGTTTGTTAGCATCGAACGATAGCGATCGCCATTCACCGTAACGTTGCGTCCAACAGCATCATTGAAAAAATACGGTCCAATGATTCCACCAGCGTACAAACCACACCAAACAGTGCATTTTTCGGGATGCATGGGCAGTTCTTGAACGGCTTCTGGTTGCTCTTCACTCCAAATGCGGCAATTTTGCTTATTTACGTAGCCATTCAATCAGTCGATTATGTAGACCATAAATCGGACGTAAAGCGCGAAACACATTTCGAACCGAACACTGATTTTGGTAATAAAATTCAATGATTTGCAAGCGTTGCTCGTTAGTAAGTCTATTCATGATGAAATGTCAAAGCATACTGAGCATCTTTCTCTTTGACACCATGTCTGAAATCCCACGTGATCTGTCAAATACTAATGCATGAAAATCCTAACCTCAAAAGAATCACCCTTTAGTATGCCCTTTACCTCCACTTTCCTGGAATATATGCTAGCATATATTCCAGGAAAGTGGAGGAAAACAAAAGTCGTTGTCATACACACAGAGAAGGAATATGATCACCTCAAACATGTTTTAAGAGCAAAATATTATTTTTGGGTGGTGACCATGTAACATGGTTTTCGCAACCATGTTATTTTCTCGGAAATTATGTATCTGATTTCGGCAAGCAGGTTATATTTGACGAGAAAATAACATTTTAGTGACAAACATGTTACATGGTCACCATACAAAAATAACATTTTGCTCTTGAAACATGTTTGAGGTGATCATAGTCCTTCTCTGCGTGTACCTAAAGCGGGAAAAGCCTCTCATTCGAGTGCGAAGGATTTCCAACCAATCAGCTTATCCTCATTCCTACTTAAGACTCTGGAGGAGATTATAGACATTTATCTTAGAACTAGCGTTGATATAAGTTTGCTCTCGAAACGACAGCATTCATACTCGAAGGCAAGGCCGTAGCCAGGATTTTAATTCGGGGGGGGTTCAACTTAAAAAAAAAAAATAGTCATATAATCTCATTTGTAGAAAATTTTATTTATGCATAAGTATGTATACAATATTTTTATAATATTAAATTGAGCCGACAGGCTTTTTGGGCAGCAAATAAATCAATGACTTCTTCAGTCGGCACATTTATTCGGCGATGAACCGACATTAATGCCAATCCTTTGAGTCTACTCTCGCTAGTCGAATTTCTAAGATACGTCTTTAATCTCTTCATTGTTGAAAATGAACATTTGGATGAGCACGTAGTAACTGCAGGGATGGAAAATGCAATACTATAGTACTTTTTTCAGACCTTTCTCACCCCGGTCAGTACCGTAGTACCCCCGCGAATGATTTAGTACCTTTTGTGTAGACATTTTTGAGTCGATATCAGATTTATGGTACAATAGCTTTGACAAAATATTTTAATATTTTGAGAAAGTCTTTATCAACCTTATTTGCTAATAGTCTTTTACAAATGTGGCAAAACAAATGTGTCTTTTACAAAATCTCGATTTTGTAAAAGACATAGTCAAAAACAGGATTTTATTGAACTTCAAGAAAGTTTTAGTCGAAAAAAGAATGCGATTCTATATTATTGATTTTTTATTTCGGTAGAAAATGTTTATTTCGGTAGAAAACTTTATTTCTATATAGAATTTTAGGAAAATTTTATTTTTATAGAAAATTTTGTCAAAATTTTATTTCAACTGAAAATTTTTTTCAAAATTTTATTTCTATAGGAAATTTTTGCAAAATTTTATTTCTCTAGAAAAATTTTGCACAATTTTTATACCCTTCACCACTACTGTGGTACAGGGTATAATATGTTTGTGCATTTGTATGTAACGCCAAGAAGGAAAAGTCTGAGACCCATCTTTTAGTATACCGATCGTCTTAGAATTAAATTCTGAGTCGATTTAGCGATGTCCGTCTGTTTGTCTGTTCATGTATTTTTGTGCGCAAAGTACAGGTCGCAGTTTAAGTCTGATCGTCCTCAAATTTGGCACAGGGTCGTTTTGGGGAACAAAGACGATCGCTATTGATTTTGGAAAAAATCGGTTCAGATTTAGATATAGCTGTCATATATATTTATCACCGATCTGTTCATAATTAGCGTGTTTATCAACCGATGTTCTTCAAATTCAGTATGTCGGAATATTTTATGAGTCTCGAAAAACTTGCAGAATGTCAGCTAAATCGGTTCAGATTTAGATATAGCTCCCATATATATCTTTTGTCCGATTTAGACTCATATGACCACAGAGGCCAAAGTTTACTACCGATTTTGGTAAATTTGATTGAAATCGGTTCAGATTTAGATATAACACCCATATATATCTTTCCCCCGATATGGACTAATACCGTCCCAGAAGCCAGAGTTTTACCCCAATTTAGTTGAAATTTTGCGCTAGGAGTACAACTAGTAGTGTAGTCAAGTGTGCCAAATTTTATTGAAATCGGTTCAGATTTAGATATAGCTCCCATATATAGCTTTCGCCCGATTTACACTCATTTGCCCACAGAGGCCAATTTTTAACTCCGATTTAGTTGAAATTTTGCACAGGGAGTAGAATTAGCATTGTAACTATGCGTGCCAAATTTGGTTGAAATCGGTTCAGATTTGGATATATCTCCCATATATAGCTTTCGCCCGATTTACACTCATATGACCACAGAAGCAAATTTTTAACTCCGATTTAGTTGAAATTTTGCACAGGGAGTAGAATTAGCATTGTAACTATGCATGCCAAATTTGGGTGAAATCGGTTCAGATTTGGATATATCTCCCATATATAGCTTTCGCCCGATTTACACTCATATGACCACAGAGGCCAATTTTTTGCTCCGATTTAGTTGAAATTTTGCACAGGGAGTAAAATTAGCATTGTAGCTATGCGTGCCAAATTTGGTTGAAATCGGTTCAGATTTAGATATATCTCCCCTATATAGCTTTCGCCCGATTTACACTCATATGACCACAGAGGCCAATTTTTAACTCCAATTTAGTTGAAATTTTGCACAGGGAGTAGAATTAGTATTGTAACTATGCGTGCCAAATTTGGTTGAAATCGGTTCAGATTTAGATATAACTCCAATATATATGTTTTTCTGATTTCGACAAAAATGGTCAAAATACCAACATTTTTCTTGTAAAATCGCTACTGCTTAGTCGAAAATTTGTAAAAATTACTCTAATTTTCCTAAACTTCTAATACATATATGTCGAGCGATAAATCATAAATAAACTTTTGCGAAGTTTCCCTAAAATTGCTTCAGATTTAAATGTTTCCCATATTTTTTTAATAACATTGTGTTCCACCCTAGTGCATTAGCCGACTTAAATTTTAAGTCGATAGATTTTGTAGAAGTCTATCAAATTCTGTCCAGATCGAGTGATATTTAAATGTATGTATTTGGGACAAATACACACTTGACGGATGTGATATGGTATCGAAAATTTAGGTCTACAAAGTGGTGCAGGGTATAATATAGTCGGCCCCGCCCGACTTTAGACTTTCCTTACTTGTTTCTTTATAGATTTTTTTTTGCAAAATTTTATTTCTATAGAAAATTTTTGCAAAATTTTATTTATATAGAAAATTTTGTCAAAATTTTATTTCTTGACAATAATCTTCCAGTCAAATTTTTGTTGAAATTTAGTAACAAGTACCTTTCCGCTCAAAAAATACCTTTTTTATACTTTCTTAAAAATTGTATTTTCCATCCCTGAGTAACTGGCAAAGTGACCAAAATTTTTAAAAGAATATGCACGTTTGGAAATATATCTTTATTGCTTCCTCGCTGAATTAGGCAGGTTCTTTTCGCAGGTTTTGCGCCATTTCATTTACACGTGTGTGTTTGGCTGTTTCGTTGTTGTTGCTATGGCCAAAGAAAGCGAGCCATGTTCCCAAAAAGAACAACAAACACACATAAAAAGCAGAAATACATTTTCCAAAAATGAAATTTGTGGTGCGAGAACAAAAACAATTTGTTTTTTCGACCGTCGTTTGACGGGCTTTTCAACTAGTATTCTATGATTTGTGCAAGTTTTATAGGTAAGCGTTTTTCAAAATAAAACCCCCAGCTTTTCTTCAACATCTTCGATAAGATTTTTCTATGCAGCTTAAAATATATTTATTCATATAAAAATATTCATTCATTTCGGGGGGGGTTTGATCCCCCTCATCCCCCCCCCTGAATACGGCCTTGCTCGAAGGGCAGGTCTACAGAGACCGCATTGCATGAGCAAGTCAGCTTTATTGAAAGCTCACTATCTATCGTGGCGTTTCTAAACATCGAAGGGACAATGAATAACGTCCATCTGAGCTCGATACTAAATGGGCTGTCAACTCTGAATGTTTATCCAGGTATACTTAAGCTGTTAGACGAACTACTAATGAAGAGACATATTTCAGCCAGAGGCTGAAATACTCTTCCCCAAGAAAGAGTTCTATAACCTCTTCTTTGGAATGATGCTATAAACAACCTTCTGGTTTCCCTAGAAAAGAAAGGATACAAGTGGTGGAATACGCAGATGATGTGGCTCTAGCAATCAGGGGAAAATTCCCATCCACAAGCAGAAATATTATACAGAGAGCCTTCCGGGTGACTGAGAAATGGGCGCTAGAGAATGGTCTTGGGGTAAATCCTGCAAAGACACACCCTCAAAAAAATCGCTTCTGTAACATATACCCCAAACACATTTTTCTTCAAGCATATATATTTTCAGGATTGGTCCAAACAAAATATTGTTTGTATTGTTCAAACATATTATGTTTCACCTTAGTAGAAAACAATTTTAATGAAATTTTCTTTGTGTGGATATATTTTAAGACGCCAATTGGTTGCTTCCATTATTTTACTTGCAGCATACTCTCTAGGTCTCTCTTTCTAAACACATATATGTTAATAGGCTATTTCTATATTAATATATGTTTGCATCTAAGCATATTATATTTACAAACATTTTATGTCCCAAACATAATATGTTCTAACATATTAACATATATGTCCCAAACATGTTATGCTAGTCTATGAACATTATATGCTGGCACTTAAAAATATTGTGTTAAAAAATTTGAGTTCCAAACATATAATTTTTACACCCAAATATATGAAAAACAGTCTTTTTCGTCCGTGCAGAAGTAGCCATGGACAGCAAAGTCATTTACAAAGCCACTGTGCTTTGTACTCGTGCAAAAAGGCAATAGGAAACAAGTAAGGAAAGTCTTACCGATCGGCTTAGAATTAAATTCTGAGTCGATTTAGCGATGGCCGTCTGTCTGTCTGTCTGTCTGTCTGTCTGTCTGTCTGTCTGTTTGTCTGTCTGTCTGTCTGTCTGTCTGTCTGTCTGTCTGTCTGTCTGTCTGTCTGTCCGTCCGTCCGTCTGTATATGTAATTTTGTGCACAAAGTACAGCTCGCAATTTAAGTCCGATCGTCCTCAATTTTCGCATGGGGTCTTTCTTCGGGTCAAAGACAATCGCTATTGATTTTGGAAAAAATCGGTTCAGATTTAGATATAGCTGCCATATATATTGATCACCGATTTGATCATAATTCACGTATTTATGAAGCGATCTTCTTCAAATTTTGTACATCTGAATGTTTTGTCGGTCACGTAAAACCTGCAAAACATCAGCTAAATCGGTTCAGATTTAGATATAGCTCCCATATATATCTTTCGTCCGATTTGCACTTATATGGCTTCAAAAGCCAGCATTTTACCCTGATTTGCTTCAAATTTAGCACAAGGAGTACGTTTAATAATATTGTTAACTGTGCCAAATTCGGTTAAAATCGGTTCAGATTTAGATATAGCTCCCATATATATCTTTCGTCCGATTTGCACTTATATGGCTTCAAAACCCAGAATTTTGCCCTGATTTGATTCAACATTTACACAAAGTGTACGTTTTATAATATGGTTAACTGTGCCAAATTTGGTTGAAATCGGTTCAGATTTAGATATAGCTCCCATATATACATTTCGTCCGATTTGGACTTATATGGCCTCAAAAGCCAGAATTTTACCCTGATTTGCTTCAAATTTAGCACAATGAGTACGTTTAATAATATTGTTAACTGTGCCAAATTTGGTTAAAATCGGTTCAGATTTAGATATAGCTCCCATATATATCTTTCGTCCGATTTGCTCTTATGTGGCTTCAAAAGCCAGAATTTTGCCCTGATTTGATTCAAAATTTGCACAAAGTGTACGTTTAATAATATGGTTAACTGTGCCAAATTTGGTTGAAATCGGTTCAGATTTAGATATAGCTCCCATATATATATTTCGTCCGATTTGCACAAAAGCCAGAGTTGAAGCCTGATTTGCTTCAAATTTTGTATATATACGCCAGAGTTGAGTAGAATGTTTCATATTTTCGACCCAATTTCAATGGGAGTTAGTTTCCACAGAGAATATACTTAATATGCTTTTTGGTCTAATTGGTTCAGATTTCGTAGTCATATTTCACACTGTAATAGCACACTTTCCACAAAACGGTCGAGTTTTAAATAAACTAGGCCGAATAATATATCACAACTCACAATTGACCACATATAATCCCGAGATTTAACCAATATCCTTGTGAAAGCGCCACTGTAGCAAAAATTTTAAATATTACTTAAATTTTCCTTTATCTCGAATACGTATTTCTTGCTCGATAAATCGTAAATATTATTTCGTACAATTACATTAAAATTGCTCTAGCTTTATATTTCCCATATTTTGTAAGTAATATTGTGTTTCATCCCAGGGTGTCAGCCGATTTAAATTTTAATTCTAGAGATTTTATAGAAGTACAAACAATTTGTCTCCATATTGTATATAAATTATATAAATATTTCTAATAAAAGCCTTCATAATAACTCCCAACAAATTTGAACGATTTGAAATGGTAACACAAATCTACCATTTCATAGTGGTGAAGGGTATAATATAGTCGGCCCCGCCCGACTTTAGACTTTACTTACTTGTTTGATACCATTTTGGTAGTACTCCTTCGGTTTTGCCTAAAAATAGGACTCAGTTTCGGCGATCACCTCTTCATTGCAGCCAAATTTTTCCCCTGCGAGCATCCTTTTGAGGTTTGAGAACAAGAAAAAGTCGCTGGGGGCCAGATCTGGAGAATACGGTAGGTGGGGAAGCAATTCGAAGCCCAATTCATGAATTTCTTCATATGGGGCCGTTTTGCCGCGATTTCGACCTTAAAACGCTCTAATAACGCCATATAATAGTCACTGTTGATGGTTTTTCCCTTCTCAAGATAATCGAAAGAAATTATTCCATGCGCATCCCAAAAAACAGAGGCCATTACTTTGCCAGCGGACTTTTGAGTCTTTCCACGCTTCGGAGACGGTTCACCGGTCGCTGTCCACTCAGCCGACTGTCGATTGGACTCAGGAGTGTAGTGATGGAGCCATGTTTCATCCATTGTCACATATCGACGGAAAAACTCGGGTGTATTACGAGTTAACAGCTGCAAACACCGTTCAGAATCATCAACACGTTATTGTTTTTGGTCAAATGTGAGCTCGCGCGGCACCCATTTTGCACAGAGCTTCCGCATATCCAAATATTGATTAATGATATGACCAACACGTTCCTTTGATATCTTTAGGGCCTCTGCTATCTCGATCAACTTCATTTTACGGTCATTCAAAATCATTTTGTGGATTTTTTTTTGATGTTTTCGTCGGTAACCACCTCTTTCGGGCGTCCACTGCGTTCACCGTCCTCCGTGCTCATTTCACCACGCTTGAATTTTGCATACCAACCAATTATTGTTCGTCCGGAAACTCATTATCAAGCCAAGTTTTTGCTTCCACCGTATTTTTTCCCTTCAGAAAACAGTATTTTATCAAAACACGAAATTCCTTTTTTTCCATTTTTTTCACAATAACAAAAGTTGCTTCACAAAAGACGCTCTATCTCACAAACTAATTGACTTACAGACGTCAAATTTTGACACGAATCATTTGAAGGTTGGTACTATATAAAAATAATATGCATTTAATACTAGCGACGCCATCTATGTGTCAGACCGGGGACTTATCAGCAAACCTGTTATGCGAATTTTAGGGGCATTTTGTTTTAGAATACTGGCGAACCTGGAAACCGTTAACGTAAGCAGTCTGCTAATGTTTTGGAACAATCTGGTTGGTTCAACAGAATAAAATAATCGAGAAGGTTCAGCGGTTAAAACTAGAAGTGCCCGTATGTAATAGGTACTTTTATGTAATGTGGTATCACAATGGACTGAATAGTCTAAGTGAGCCTAAAACTTAATCGGGCTGCCAATTTAACCTAACCTAACTTAGGTATTGTAGCAGCCCCATATTTCAAGCTCACTTGGACTATTCAGTCCATTGTGATAGCACAGTGGTAAACTTCTCTCTTGGAACTGAGTGCTGCCCGATTCTATGTTTAGCTCCATGACAAGGGACCTCCTTTAAAGCCAACTTAGAGAAGCTATGAACCTCCCAGAAATGTCACCAGCATTACTGAGAGGGGATAATTACCCACCCCCCGAAGTTTTTTTATGTTCGGTAGAAACTGGGATTGAGCCCACGTGCCTTTGTATGCAAGCAGCTGCTAGTTCCGAGACAATCTCAGGGTCGTTTTCGTTATTTTATCCTAAAAAATGTCCTTGGGTTCGTTGAAGCATTCGCCACCAATCCAGAAATTCTCTTTTTCCTTATGTATTCCACCATTTTGCTTTAATTTCTTCCCCAAATACAATGACTATTAGGTGGTACAAATTTATGCAAAAACCTACAAAATAAAAAAGTTCTAATTTTCCACCAAGAAAACAAAAAAGGATTTGCGCTATGGAAGAGTCGCCAGAATCAGATTGCCAAGACTAACTGAACCTCCGTCTGACTCCAATCAAACGATGAAAACTATGTGAAAATTGTTCACAATTCCATTTGGAGGATTTGTTACGCTAATGTAATTGCCAGGGCAGCGCTTTGGTGGTGTTATACTCCTGCATTCAATAATACGCGAATGGCACTTCATTCTTGTTCGAATTTACTAAATCCCTTTTGGGAAAAAGTTTTTCAAGTTTTCAAAACTAAAATCTTATTCCTTCTACTGCGAGGAAAACAATCGAATCAACGCAGAAACAACAACAATAGTATGCCGCTCTGAGGTCATGTGGGTACTCACCCAATTTTATGGGTTGTTTAATTGTGGGTAGCACTATTCACATTTCAAGTGTTACCCAGCTAGTTGGGGGAGTGTGGGCTTAAGGTCTGCTAAGAGTTAGTTATCCTTAAATTGGTACAATTTGTTAAATTGATTGTGGCAGAGGAGGCAGTCCATGAAGTTTTTGGATATTTCACTTGGTGGGATGGAGAGGGGTTTGGATTGGACGAACCCGAAGATTCTTTTATGAAGCTAACTGTGTCGAGAGGACAACAAATTATCGTAGCTCATGTAACGATTTTTTTCTAGGAAAACCTAACATATCCTAGAGGGAATGAAATTATAAATTCAATCCTTAAACAACAAAGTAAAGAAAGGTAGTCGTAGATTTTGTTTTTGATTTTCACCAATGAAACACTAGCTTATGCGCTTTAAAGACTATCAGTTATTCCGGACGACAGTGCTCGTGTCGAACATATCCCATATATTAGGCACATTATAAGTTAAGTCCGAAGGCATAATCGATACTGCTGCATGTTTATGGGATCGATAACACATTTACCGATTATTTAGTCATCGCCGACAAGTCGCATCTTTACAAACACCGACATTCCGTCCGGAATAACTGATAGTCTGTAAAGCGGATTAGTACCGGCCTTTAAGTGTGAAGTCCTTTATGAGGACACATTGGTGAACTTCACTCTTATCACTGAGTGGTGCCTGATTCTATGTTTCGCTAATGACAAAGGACCTCAATTTATAATATATCCTAGCCACATTGAAACGGGGAAGCATTGCTGAGAGGAAATAAAACACCGCTGAAATATTTTTTGCAAGGAACTCTGCGACAATGATGGGATGTGTCCACAGTAGAGGTGTGCACGTGAGTAATAGTTTACTCACGCTCACGCACACTCACGACTGAAAAATCATACTCACGCACACTCACGCACGATATTTTTTGGTAGGTCTCACGCTCACGCACACTCACGAAAAGAAAATTTGTACTCACGCACACTCACGCACGAAAACGTCGTGACTCACGAAAAATACCGTGACTCACGAAAAATATCGTGACTCACGAATAATTTTATGATTAATTTACCTTACCGAAGTGTCTGAAAACATGAGCATTATTAAAATCGAGAGTGTTATCAAACTCCTAACATCTCAGGTGTCACTAAAATTGTAATTGAATTTAACTCTTAAGCGTTTTATGTTGGTGAGCAGGAATATTTTCGTGAGTGTAATGCATTACTCACGCACACTCACGAAGATATTATTTTCGTGACTCACGCTCACGCACGACATTTTGGTTTGTTAATCACGCTCACGCACACTCACGCTGTTATCAAGAGCGTGACTCACGACTCACGCACGAATCACGAAAATTTTCGTGAGTCACGACAATTTCGTGTCACGTGCACACCTCTAGTCCACAGTGATCTGGTGATGGGTCGGCTAGGTTCAGTTGGAAAAGGTGACGAGTTAAAGATGGGCCACATGTTAGCTACACTGCTACCAATCGCTTCTAGGTAGCAATAAAGACGACTGCACTTACCTGATCTTAGTTGGGCTAAAACGACCCAGGCCTGCCGCGGGATGTCCCTCTCCTCCGGTGTAATAAGCGGTGGTCGAGCTTGGAGAAAAGAATTAACTTTGTAGCTTCACACCGCTTCTGCTACAGTATGTCCATAAATCTTGTTCAGATCTGTCTGGTATGCTGCCTGCTCTAAAGGGTGATACGGTCAAAATTTGGTCAAGGGAAAACGCGTGTAAATCGGTAAAATCGTTTATTTAAAAAATCAAATTAAATTTCTTTTTCAAGTTCAATTAGTTTAAAATTCAGGAAAAATATTCAGTTGGGCTATCGCTTTTCCAAATCCGAATTGCCGGGCCTCACGCTTGACACCTGCCATCAGATTTTGTACAGCCACCTTGTCCACCTTCTTCGCCGCAGAAAGCCAGTTTGCCTTGAACTGCTGCTCGTCCTTAGCAGTTTTTTTGGTCTTCTTTAGGTTCCGCTTGACAATAGCCCAGTATTTCTCAATTGGGCTGAGCTCTGGCGTGTTGGGAGGGTTCTTGTCCTTGGGAACCACCTGTTGGCGGCGTACCACTCCATGGCCTTTTTACCGTAATGGCAAGATGCCAAATCCGGCCAAAACAGTACGGAACAACCGTGTTTCTTCAGGAAAGGCAGCAGACGTTTATTCAAACACTCTTTCACGTAAATTTGTTGGTTGACAGTCCCGGAAGCTATGAAAATGCTGCTTTTCAAGCCACAGGCACAGATGGCTTGCCAAACCAGATATTTCTTTGCGAGATTTGACAGTTTTATGTGCTTGAAAATATCTGCTACCTTTCCCCTTCCTTTTGCCGTATAAAACTCCTGTCCCGGAAGCTGCTTGTAGTCAGTGTTGACGTAGGTTTCGTCGTCCATTACCACGCAGTCAAACTTCGTCAGCATCGTCGTGTACAGCCTCCGGGATCGCGCTTTGGCCGTCGTATTTTGTGTATCATCGCGATTTGGAGTCACTACCTTCTTGTAAGTCGATAGTCCGGCTCGATGCACGGTTGTAGACAATACACCCAGCTTATTTGCGGCATCTCGGAGAGAGAAGTTAGGGTTTCGCTTGAAACTACAGGCAGCTCTATTTGTCGTCTCAGCGGCTTCCGGTTTTCGATTTCCCCCCGATCCAGACTTCCTGGTTGTCGACAAACGTTCCCCAAACACTTTAATTACATTTGTAACGGTTGATTTGGCAACTTTTAACGATTTTGCCAGCTTTGCGTGCGAGTAGCTCGGATTTTCGCGATGCGCGAGCAAAATTTTGATACGCTGCTCTTCTTGCTTGGACGGCATTTTGACAACTGAAGAGTGAATTCCAAAATCAAAATAGGAGCAACATTCTACATACACACACCTTCAAAATGAGGGGTGTTCAGGTTTTTTAAATGCGAAATTGAAAGAAATACGTCAAGTTTATATTGACCAAATTTTGGCCGTATCACCCTTTAGAGGCTCTTTTTGTAACTCTGGATCTCGCAGTTATAAGGCCAGCAAGTCTGTATGTTATAGACTGCGTGTCGGTCATTTCAGGTGTCCACATTGGCGCTGCATAGTTTACCACTGACCGGCCAACCGGCTTATATGTAGTCCGCAAGGTTTCTTTGTCCGCACACCAAGTGCTGCCGGCCAACGACTTGAGGACCTTGTTTCTACCGCGAAGGCAGACGACTTAAAAAGGCTGTCGAATGTGATACCGAAAATTTTGGAGTAATTTATTGTTGGAATTATTTCTCCATCGATTCTGACATTCAACTGCCTACGTACTTCCGCCGTCCATGTTGTGAATAGTCAGGCTAAGGATTTGCTGGGGGATATTCTCAAGTTTCTAGCAGCGAAATAACTTGTAAGATCGTCAAGGTAGTCGTTTAATCTATTGCATATGTCATATGTGTAAGTGTTGTTACCCGTAATGTCCTCTGATGGTACGTCTTGTTCCTTGGACAGTCTTCAATACACATATCTTCTTCATTGTCTTCTTGGGGTCCATATTTAGGTCCCTCGTTTTGATCCAGTCATGTTCTTTTCCCAACATTCTATATATTCTTTTACTAATGCTATGAAAGAAGAATAGAACAACGTCGCTTACCACATAAATTAAAACCCTTCATCAGACGGAATCCTGAGCAGCTCGTAAAAAGGTTACCCGTAGTAATAATGTCATTATTATTGCCTGTAACATTTCCCGCCCTCTGCCTCTTATATTAGCACCATAGGTTGGGTTAAAGTTAAAGTGGCAGCCCGATTAAGATTCAGGCTCACTTAGACTATTCTGTCCATTGTGATACCACAATATTAGCACCATACACAGGATATATTTAATTCGCCCGAAGCTCATAGGTTAGGTTAGGTTATAGAGGATGACACCAAATCCGTAGAAAGGAAAAATGGTGTCCACTTAGACCATGTTGGTCCATTGTGATTCCTCATGATTGTTTCTTTCCTCTTCGACATCTATCGTCCTCTGCCAGGGTCGGTCACATCTCCTTTGCGTTCTTGAAAAGACTACGATTATCTAGGTCTTCCATAAAGAAGCCTTGATAAATGCGAGTATATCCTTTAAATTACCTCAGTAATATCATGAAAGAAAAAGGAACCCAGTAGCATGTTTCTTCTAAAAGATAACGCCGGACACTGGCACAGAAAGTGGTAAGAGTCTTCTAAGAGTATTCTCCGGATCAAGACTCCATGTACAAATGTTATCGGCCATTAGACCAACCCTTACCATATGCTTCCCAAGTGTGTTGTGTCCTGTTATGATGCCTATTAACGGCCTCAAATCCCTTCTATTCGTCGCCATTACAAATCCTGAGTTTATACTACTCTTGTCGTTCATATCAATTTGATCTGCTCGCAACCCACAGAGGAAGTCTATCGTTCCTTCCACAGATTATTATATCTAACGTTGACCCTGTAAGTATATAAAGATAGCGGGGGAAAAACGTCCGTAACGATGTTATCCATGCTGCGTGCACCTTCCTTAGTCAGCACATCTGCCTCCTCATTGCCTCATATTCGGTAATGTCCAGGTACCCAGCACAGAGTAATATTATGCTGTTCAGCGAGAACTCTGCGTTCTCTACAACAGCGGCAGGCTACCTTCGTATTATCTAAGGCCTTCTTTGATGCCTGACTGTCGATGAAAAAGCAGATATCGCTTCTGAATATTGGCCTCATCAACAGGAGCTCCGCAACTTGGGCAATAGCAAATACATCCGCCTCAAAGATGCTGCATGCATTGTCCATTCAATATGACTCCCTGATTTCCTAGCTCCTCACAGTAGATACCACTGCCCCTGCTAAGCTTGTTGGTTCTCATGCTGCATTACATTTTAAATTTTCGACATGGAAGTCGTCGGTCAGAACGAACTTGTTCCAGTTCCCTTGTAATTGTAGCTGTATTGTTTTGTCAATTGGCCTTTACCTTGTTTCGGAAACTATTTCGCTCAGATGTATACACAAATGATCCGAGTATGAATGCTCCTCTTAAACCCTGCACTCCTGTACATCGTCTTATTTGTATTGGGTCTTGCTTAGTTATCCTAAAGGCTATGCATCCATAATCAGAGTATGAAAGTTCCTGTGAGATCCTCCACTCCTGTACTCTAACTATTTGGTTCTCTAAACTTATTTCTATGTCTCAACTTTTCGTTACAATTTTAAACAAAGCAGATATCGCTTCTGAATATTGTCCTCATCAACAGGAGCTCCGCAGCTTTGGCAATAGCAAATACCTCCGCCTAAAAGATGCTACATGCATTGTCCATTCAATATGACTCCCTGATTTCCTAGCTCCTCACAGTAGATACCACTGCCCCTACTAAGCTTGTTGATTCTCATGTTGCATTACATTTTAAATTTTCGACATGGAAGTCGTCGGTCAGAACGAACTTGTTCCAGTTCCCTTGTAATTGTAGCTGTATTGTTTTGTCAATTGGCCTTCACCTTGTTTCGGAAACTATTTCGCTCAGATCTATACACAAATGATCCGAAAATGAATGCTCCTCCTAAACCCTCCACTCCTGTACATCGTCTTATTTCGTTACTAGTAAAAAAAAAAACAGATATCGTTTCTGAATATTGGCCTCATCAACAGGAGCTCCGCAGTTTTGGCAATAGCAAATACCTTCGCCTCAAAGATGCTGTTTTGATGCCTATTTGGTTCTGTAAACCTATGTCTATGTCTGAACTTTTCGTTACTATTTTTAAATGTAAATATAAAATTCCATATCTGCTCCTTTAAAAGTCATCATTAAACAAATTTCCCCAGATAGTTAATTGTATGGGTAAAAGCAAACGGTGCTTCAACATCTGCATATGTCATGGATCCATAACCATTAATTCGCCTCTGGTCTGGGTTACGCATATCTCATTGAATGATTGTCAGCCGTCTCTCATTGAAACCATTTTAATGATGACGACTCTACGCCACCTGACTACAACCTCTTATCCACCTGGGGGAATTTCGACTTCTTGCTTCGTTAGATATCAATGAAATAATCCGCCAATTCATTATGTGGGAATACCGAATACTTCTAACCATATTCGTTAGTAGTCGGTCATTACACGTCTAACAAGATCATGTAAGACAAACGCACACACTCACTCACTCACATTTGCTTAATGAATAATGACATGTTAAGAAATCAGATGTTGTTTGTTGTTGCAATTTTCTATTTTTTTTTTTTTTGTCTACTTCATATACTGGGCAAATAGGAATACCTGATTCGTTTGCTTGTTACCCTTTTTCGATTATTTAGCATGTTAACAAAACACACAAATATGACCAAATAGGAATAAAGTGGCAAATTTACGTTCATTTACCACAAACCTCTGGGGGAATTATTCATGGAAATGACGACAAGCAAAGTAGAAGTGAAGGCATTTTGGATGAACACAAAAAAAAAACACGAAGTGGAAATAGCAGTAGTCTCATATTGCTCTGAATAGTTACCTATTTGTTGATTGTCATTGTTGGCTTATAAGAAATGATACCCAGTGAACATATTTTCGAGAAGTCATGTACTAAGTTCGATTTTCCTTGCGAAGCTCCATATAAAATGTAAAGAAAAATCAGTAAATCATTTTCATATGCGACACTATGAATTTTCTCTGGAGCTAAACTCAGCAACCCACCTTGTGTCCCTGCCAACTTTTTTTTGACGCCACTTCTGAGAATCCCCACGACATCGAAAACAGTCGTATACGATATCCAAAACTCATTTGAAAAGCTCCGTTACTATTGAGAAGTTGTACCAGGCCAAGTTACTATATTCAAGCATCGCATGAGTGCAATTATTAGGTGCTTTTTTAGATAAATTTAGAACGACGACAATAAGAGCCTCTTCAAACTAAAGTCAAAATTTAGAATGTTTAGAATGTTGCTCCTATTTTGATATTGGAATTCACTCTTCAGTTGTCAAAATGCCGTCTAAGCAAGAAGAGCAGCGTATCAAAATTTTGCTCGCGCATCGTGAAAATCCGAGCTACTCGCACGCAAAGCTGGCAAAATCGCTAAAAGTTGCCAAATCAACCGTTACAAATGTAATTAAAGTGTTTGGGGAACGTTTGTCGACAGCCAGGAAGTCTGGATCGGGGGGAAATCGAAAACCGGAAGCCGCTGAGACGACAAAGAGAGTTGCCGGTAGTTTCAAGCGAAACCCTTACCTATCTCTCCGAGATGCCGCAAATAAGCTGGGTGTATCGTCTACAACCGTGCATCGAGCCAAAAAACGAGCCGGACTATCGACTTACAAGAAGGTAGTGACTCCAAATCGCGATGATAAACAAAATACGACGGCCAAAGCGCGATCCCAGAGGCTGTACACGACGATGCTGACGAAGTTTGACTGCGTGGTAATGGACGACGAAACCTACGTCACAGCCGACTACAAAGACAGGAGTTTTATACGGCAAAAGGAAGGGGAAAGGATGTAGATATTTTCAAGCACATAAAACTGTCAAAGTTCGCAAAGAAATATCTGGTTTGGCAAGCCATCTGTAGCTGTGGCTTGAAAAGCAGCATTTTCATAGCTTCCGGGACTGTCAACCAAGATATTTACGTGAAAGAGTGTTTGAATAAACGTCTGCTGCCTTTCCTGAAGAAACACGGTTGTTCCGTACTGTTTTGGCCGTATTTGGCATCTTGCCATTACGGTAAAAAGGCCATGGAGTGGTACGCCGCCAACAACGTGCAGGTGGTTCCCAAGGACAAGAACCCTCCCAACACGCCAGAGCTCCGCCCAATTGAGAAATACTGGGCTATTGTCAAGCGGAACCTAAAGAAGACCAAAAAAACTGCTAAGGACGAGCAGCAGTTCAAGGCAAACTGGCTTTCTGCGGCGAAGAAGGTGGACAAGGTGGCTGTACAAAATCTGATGGCAGGTGTCAAGCGTGAGGCCCGGCAATTCGGATTTGGAAAAGCGAAAGCCTAACTGAATATTTTTCCTGAATTTTATACTAATTGAACTTGAAAAATAAATTTAATTTGATTTTTTAAATAAACGATTTCACCGATTTACACGCGTTTTCCCTTGACCAAATTTTGACCGTATCACCCTTTACCATCCACATTTTTTGGCGTAATAACTATATTTTGGGCACTTCATTTTCGTTTTTATTTAAATAATTTATAATAAGCTAGTTGCGCCTGGTGTTTCACAAAATATAGAATGGCTCTTGTGACAATTGTGATGCCAAAATACTTTCATGCACACTTCGTACTTTTTGATACATTTCCCCATCACAGTTGGCGCTTTTTGTACGAATCTATGGTAGCGATGGGGATGAAATAGAACTTTGCGATGGTGGCAGGGGTAAGAAGAATGTTTTCAGCACACATTTTTTTTTTTAATCAAGTAATTTATAGGAAGTTATTTGCACTTGGTGTTTCACAAAACTTCAAAATGGCTCTTGTAACAATAGTGATGGCATAATACTGTCTTGTACATTTCTTACTTTTTGGTACACTGCCCCATTACAGTTGACGTTTGATTTAGTGCCATTTTGTATTCAGGTATGAGAGGTTAATTTTAATGTGTTAATATAGTAAACGACACCTGTCCACATTTGGCAGGTGTCCGGTTTTCAGAGTTCCCAAGTTTGACAGGTTTCACTGTATTTGTGTCCAGTGATTACAATACTTGCACTTGCCAAACACGTTGAGTTCGTAGCTCAAATGGGACGGGGTTTCCCGGTCCTGGCTTGGGTAAGACTTTTGGGGCCGGGGTATATCACAGAAAAGGAGTTAGGTTCGGACAGAGGAAAGAAGACGACGGGGTTTCTTTGGTTCAGTGAAGGTTATCTTTATTGAGTTGTTCAAAGAAATGTGTTTAACAGTAGATTTTGTGGTAGATGCAGGAGGTGGATGCGGCGTGCGCTATGACCCGTCGGTCCTCCAACTTTGTTGAGCGGTTTTAGGTAGGCGTTGCACAGTTAGTATGCTTGTCGAGGAGGATGGACTGAAAAGTGGTTGGACAGGTCACACTACTCCAGGGGAAGGCTGACGGTCTGGGGAATGTACTGCTAGGATGATCGCACACCCCTAGCTGGTGGTTGGAAGATCACGTGGCGAGCTGCGTTAAGGAGAGTGAGGAGACGAAGCACAACGAGGCTAGATAGTGAGGACTAGGAAAGAATGTGGGAAAGTAGGAGCACGTTGACTTGAGTGATTACATACCTCTAGCTGTGGATTAGGAAAAAATGAGGAAATGTGGGAACACGTAGCTAGAATGGTTGCACACCTCTAGCAATGGAATAGGAAAGAAGCACGTGACTAGAGTGATCGCACATCTCTAGCTGTTTATAGGAACGGATGAGGGGGCTGAAGAACAGGAAGGAAGGAGGAAAGAGAGAACCACGTGGCTAGAGTAGTCGCATACCTCCAGCTGAGAGATAGGAGAAATGGGGGAAAGAAGCACACGCGACTGGAGTGAACGCACACCTCTAGCTATAGAATAGAAAAAGGGTGAGGAATAACAAGTATATACGGCCGTAAGTTCGGCCAGGCCGAATCTTATGTACCTTCCACCATGGATTGCGTAGAAACTTCTACGAAAGACTGTCATCCACAAATTTCAACTCACTCAGATGAACTTTGCTCCTCTAAGAGGCTCCAAAACCAAATCTCGGGATCGGTTTATATGGGGGCTATAAATGATTATGGACTGATATGGACCACTTTTGCCATGGTTGTTAAATATCATATACTACCACCACGTACCAAATTTCAACCAGATCGGATGAATTTTGCTTCTCCAAAAGGCACCGGAGGTCAAATCTGGCGATCGGTTTATATGGGAGCTATATATAATTATGGACTGATAGGAACCAATTCCTACATGTTTGTTGGATACCATATACTAACATCACGTACCAAATTCCAACCGAATGGGAAGAATTTTGCTCTTCTCTGGAGGTTAAATCTGGGGATCGGTTTATATATAATTATGGACCGATATCGACCAATTTTTGCATGGGAGTTTGAGGCCATATATTAACACCACGTACCAAATTTCAACTGAATCAGATGAATTTTGGTCTTCCAAGAGGTTCCGGAGGTCAAATCTGGTGATCGGTTTATATGGGGGCTATATATAATTATGAACCGATGTGGACCAATTTTTGCATGGTTGTTAGAGACCATGTACTAACATCACGTACCAAATTCCAACCGAATGGGAAGAATTTTGCTCTTCTCTGGAGGTTAAATCTGGGGATCGGTTTATATATAATTATGGACCGATATCGACCAATTTTTGCATGGGAGGCCATATATTAACACCACGTACCAAATTTCAACTGAATCAGATGAATTTTGGTCTTCCAAGAGGTTCCGGAGGTCAAATCTGGTGATCGGTTTATATGGGGGCTATATATAATTATGAACCGATGTGGACCAAATTGTGCATGGTTGTTAGAGACCATGTACTAACATCACGTACAAAATTTCAGCCGGATTGGATGAAATTTGCTTCTCTTAGAGGCCTCGCAAGCCAAATCGGGGGATCGGTTTATATGGGGGCTATATATAATTATGGACCGATGTGGGCCAATTTTTGCATGGTTGTTAGAGACCATATACTAACACCACGTACCAAATTTCAGCCGGATCGGATGAAATTTGCTTCTCTTAGAGGCTTCGCAAGCCAAATCGGGGGATCGGTTTATATGGGGGCTATATATAATTATGAACCGATGTCGACCAATTTTTGCATGGTTGTTAGAGACCATATACTAACACCATGTACGAAATTTCAGCCAGATCGGATGAAATTTGCTTCTCTTAGAGGCCTCGCAAGCCAAATCGGGGGATCGGTTTATATGGGGGCTATATATAATTATGGACCGATGTGGACCAGTTTTTGCATGGTTGTTAGAGACCATATACTGACACCATGTACCAAATTTCAGCCGGATCGGATGAAATTTGCTTCTCTTAGAAGCCTCGCAAGCCAAATTTTGGGGTCCGTTTATATGGGGGCTATACGTAAAAGTGGACCGATATGGCCCATTTGGAATACCATCCGACCTATATCACTAACAACTACTTGTGCCAAGTTTCAAGTCGGTAGCTTGTTTCGTTCGGAAGTTAGCGTGATTTCAACAGACGGACGAACGGACGGACGGACATGCTCAGATCGACACAGAATTTCACCGCGACCCAGAATATATATACTTTATGGGGTCTTATGTGACCGCACACCTCTAGCTGTTGGATAGGAAAGGAGGAACAAATGTAGGAGCACGTGGCTAGAGTGGTCGCACATCTCTAGCTATCGGATAGGAAAGGAGAAGGGAATGTAGGAACACATGGTCAGAGTGTTCGCACACCTTTAGCTGTGGAAAAGGGAAATATGAGGTGTAGTAAGAACACATGGCTAGAGTGATCGCACACCTCTAGTTTAATTATTTACTTTACCTTCGTTTCCCTCTCCAATATTCTACAATTCCAACTATTTACCAAAATGCTCACTTACCTAGATGATGGTACCTTGTTGACTACTGCTGACTGACTGCCAACAATTTTACACACTGCCTGCCTTTTATAGTTTTCCCTAGCATGCGTAATAGGTGATGCTAACATGTGATGTTGTTGGTTTATAACGGCAACTTGTTTACTATAATTACTTACACTAGATCATAGGGAATTAGCTTATACAATAATATTTAAAAATCACTTTTATAGCTATGTAAAATGTAATTTATTATTATATTTTGATTATTCTCATTTATTATATGTTGTGGCTGGAAACGAGGGCCTCCGACTTCCAGCGTCACGGGAAGATATCTGTTTTCTTCGCCAAGTGAAGCCGTATTATTTTCAATTCAATCAATTTTTCTGATCGTTCCAAAACATCTTCTTGTACAGACATGATATCGTTTTATCAGACATTGCCTTTCCGTTCCATAAAACAGTCCTCGCCTTTTTCGGAATACGTTCGACTGGGGCCTGTATCTATTATCAGTCCTCGGTATGTACCATTGAATCGTCTTTGCGTCGTCTGTCACAAAATGACCCAAAAACTTAAAAAACAAATATGGGGTTAAACAGCGTCAAAGACTACTTAGACCTCCGGTCCATAACCAGTCTTTGCCTTTTTCGGAACATGTTCGACGGGATTTTTCTTACAGGGAAATTCTCATATCCGAACCGAACGCTTTCATTCTACTGAAACGCCAAAAACAGCTGATTTTTCTTTATAAATACAGGTGTTTGTGACATCCTCATCGAGCGTTTACGAGTGAAACATCGACTGTTGAAAAAAGTGTGCTGGCTTATTCACCCAAGTCCATGCAACGGCTACAACATTTATGGTTTTACACCTTTTTCTGTAGGTTTTTCACTCAATTTCACATATATTGGAATACACACACTAACCTATGACCATTGAGATGCAGAGTAGTGTCCCAAAAAAAAAAACATATACAAATATGAACTAAAATCCAATGACAATGTCTACCCATGCAACTCAACTGGGCTTCCAAGAGGACAGCGAAACAAAACTGTTGCATTTAACGAATTGACAGATACTTAATTTACGCTTTATCGAAACTGACCAACGACAAAGTGCAAGCAATTGAATTGCAAAGCCCCTACCAAGCCAACGACCACCAGAACCAGGTGATCAAATAACCACCAAAGATTTATGATACCCTCTAAATACATGTACATGAAATATGGAATACATAACATGCAACTAGATTTTCTGAAATTTTCAAAAAACAAAACACACAGATTTTATTAAAATAAATATTTTTTTTATTTCCTCTTTAGGACGACCACAGCCATGGTGGTGTCGTAATAATCGTGGCAGTAGTGGCAGTGGTACCAACGGTCGAGGTTCACTCTCGGCCAAACATTCTGCTGATAGTATACGAAGACCCACCAGCAATTCAGGTGTTTGGACTTGGCTCGGAGGTAGTCGGCGGTCATCCGAAGGACCAGATCAAATAGGACCACCTTCATCATCACCGGCAGAGAATCATTATACACACATGGATGATGCATACAGTCCGGTGGGCGTTAGCGAAGCTTTATATGCCGAACTGGATAGAGAATCGGTGAGATCGAATAATCCATCATATCAAAATACTGGATATAGCCAGTGTGGTGATGTAAGTAATGAGCTACGATATTGTAGTGCTTGGGTTGTTACATTTATTCTTTTTGTTACAGAAATACACCTTCCATCAACAGGATCATGACATTCCCATCGTTGTATCATCGGCACCCAGCAGTGCTTATTATTCGGATCTATCGGTAACCGGTGTACCAGGTGGTACTAATGAACGGGCTTATGAAATTGTTGGTCTAACAGTAATGAATCAACCATTGCCCAACTGGGATGGTACCGGTTCGGCAATTAGTAGTACAGCCAGTGCTCAATATATGGCCGGTGGTTCCAATGCCGAAGGCATGGCTTCTCAGCGAAGGATACCTCGTTTGGCGGCTATAAATGAGACCAGTACCAGCACAGCGACCATGCCTTCAGATTATGTATGAAATGAGGAGTATGTGTGCGAAGATGTACTTTAAAAAGCCAATTTGCTTTGCACACATTTGAACAAATTAATTTGGAAGTGGATATTGATGTTACGTATTATAAAATTCGCTTAAAAAGCATGATATTACAGGTGGTGTATTAGCATCAGCTGATTGTTTAAAAATGTGTACATCCAAATGTCAAACACAAAAGTAGGGTTGCCCTAACTAATAAAAATATTTTTTTTATATTTTTTTTTTATAATAATAATTATTTTCCAATTTCTCATGTACAAAACGATAGGTGAAATGATCAAAACAGCTGATTTTTCGTTACAAATTCAGCTTTTTTGGATATTCCACTAGAAAGAAAACATTCGTTTAGGAAATTCACCGATCTACATATCTATATATATGTTTAAATCAGTTGTTTCTCGAGCATTACCTGTAATTTTTATCGTGACGAGTACTTATTCTGCCGATGATATCGGTAGAGCTAAACAAAATCCCATATCGTATAATTCGGTTATTTAAATTTTTGTTTAGCTAAAAAAGGTTGATCCCTTATTAAAATTTTAAATGTAACTCCTTGCCTTTAATTACGAGCTTATTTTTTGTTTACTGTAAAACAAATTAATTTCTATTCTGAAATGTAACGAATTTTGAAACAATACTTATTATTCATGTAAATGATAATATGTTAAACATATTATAAAATAAAACAATAACAAACAAAATCTTTATATAAACTGTAAAAATTTTAATAGAAAATAAATTAAAGAAAATACAAAATATATATATTTAAACAAAAAAATATATAAAAATAAATAACAACAAAAACGATTTTTAAAAAGTCGTTAGTGATATTTAGACTTTAAATTCTAAAACAGAAGTTAAATCAATATATATATACATATACACAATCTTTATATATACAAAATAATTAAAATGTAATTGAAATTATATTTCACACTTTATTTCTAATATGATATAGGAGATATAATCTTTAAACTTTATATTTTTAGTTATATGACTTGGAATATCACGATTTTTCTTTTTGTTCGAGAAAATTTTGAAAATTTAAAATTTAATTCATTTTGTATATTTTTTCGTATATGGTTTCTGTAAAAAATTGAAAATCGATTATCCCGAGTACCGATCACGGTTGCCACAGTTGATAGAATTCTACCAAAAATGGTAGAGTTTTTAATGTTTGGTAGAATGGTAGAAATATTTCTCTCCAACTAAGAGGTACTTCATAAATTTTCTATAGAAATAAAATTTTGACAAAATTTTTTAGAGAAATAAAATTTTGACCATATTTTCTATAAAAATCAAATATTGACAAAATTTACTATAAAAATAAAATTTTGACAAAATTTTTTAGAGAAATAAAATTTTGGCAAAATTTTCTATAAAAATAAAATTTTGACAAAATTTTCTATAAAAATAAAATTTTGGCAAAATTTTCTATAAAAATAAAATTTGACAAAATTTTCTATAGAAATAAAATTTTGAACAAAATTTTCTATAAAAATAAAATTTGACCAAATTTTCTATAGAAATAAAATTTTGAACAAAATTTTTATAGAAATACAATTTTGACCAAATATTCTATAGAAATAAAATTTTGACCAAATTTTCTATAGAAATAAAATTTTGACAAAATTTCCTATAGAAATTAAATTTTGACAAAATTTCCTAACGAAATTAAATTTTGAGAAATAAAATTTTGACAAAATTTTTTAGAGAAATAAAATTTTGACCAAATTTTCTATAGAAATCAAATATTGACAAAATTTACTATAAAAATAAAATTTTGACAAAATTTTTTAGAGAAATAAAATTTTGACCAAATTTTTTAGAGAAATAAAATTTTGACCAAATTTTCTATAGAAATAAAATATTGACACACTTTACTATAAAAATAAAATTTTGACAAAATTTTCTATAAAAATAAAATTTTGACAAAATTTTCCATAGAAATAAAATTTTGAACAAAATTTTTATAGAAATACAATTTTGACCAAATATTCTATAGAAATAAAATGTTGACCAAATTTTCTATAGAAATAAAATTTTGACAAAATTTCCTATAGAAATTTAATTTTGACAAAATTTCCTAACGAAATTAAATTTTGACAAAATTTCCTACAGAAATGAAATTTTGACAAAATTTTCTATAGAAATAAAATTTTGACAAAATTTTCTATAGAAATAAAATATTGACAAAATTTACTATAAAAATAAAATTTTGACAAAATTTTCTATAGAAATAAAATTTTGGCAAAATTTTTTATAAAAATAAAATTTGACAAAATTTTCTATAGAAATAAAATTTTGAACAAAATTTTTATAGAAATACAATTTTGACCAAATATTCTATAGAAATAAAATATTGACCAAATTTTCTATAGAAATTAAATTTTGACAAAATTTCCTATGGAAATTAAATTTTGACAATATTTTCTATAGAAATAAAATTTTGACAAAATTTTCTATAGAAATAAAATATTGACAAAATTTACTATAAAAATAAAATTTTGGCAAAATTTTTTATAAAAATAAAATTTGACAAAATTTTCTATAGAAATAAAATTTTGAACAAAATTTTTATAGAAATACAATTTTGACCAAATATTCTATAGAAATAAAATTTTGACAAAATTTTTAGAGAAATAAAATTTTGACAAAATTTTTTAGAGAAATAAAATTTTGACCAAATTTTCTATAGAAATCAAATATTGACAAAATTTACTATAAAAATAAAATTTTGACAAAATTTTTTAGAGAAATAAAATTTTGACCAAATTTTCTATAGAAATAAAATATTGACACAATTTACTATAAAAATAAAATTTTGGCAAAATTTTCTATAAAAAAAATATTTTGACAAAATTTTCTATAAAAATAAAATTTTGACAAAATTTTCCATAGAAATAAAATTTTGAACAAATTTTTTATAGAAATAAAATTTTGACCAAATTTTCTATAGAAATAAAATATTGACAAAATTTACTATAAAAATAAAATTTTGACAAATTTTTCTATAGAAATAAAATTTTGACAAAATTTTCTATAAAAATAAAATTTTGACAAAATATTTTATAGAAATAAAATTTTGAAAAAAATTTTTCTAGAAATACAATTTTGACCAAATATTCTATAGAAATAAAATGTTGACCAAATTTTCTATAGAAATAAAATTTTGACAAAATTTCCTATAGAAATTAAATTTTGACAAAATTTCCTAACGAAATTAAATTTTGACAAAATTTCCTACAGAAATGAAATTTTGACAAAATTTTCTATAGAAATTAAATTTTGACAAAATTTCCTATAGTTGGTAGTATTGTACCAAAAATGGTAGTTTTTTCTTACTGTTTGGTAGATTGGTAGAATTCCTGATGTTTTGGTATACCTTGCAATGTAATCCTCTCCAAAAATTTTCTATAGAAATAAAATTTTGACAAAATTTTCTATAGAAATAAAATGTTGACAAAATTATCTATAGAAATAAATTTTTGACCAATTTTTCTATAGAAATAAAATGTTGACCAAATTTTTTATAGAAATAAAATTTTGACCAAATTTTCTAAAATATTGACAAAATTTACTATAAAAATAAAATTTTGACAAATTTTTCTATAGAAATAAAATTTTGGCAAAATTTTCTATAAAAATAAAATTTTGACAAAATTTTCTATAGAAATAAAATTTTGACAAAATATTCTATAGAAATAAAATGTTGACCAAATTTTCTATAGAAATAAAATTTTGACAAAATTTCCTATAGAAATAAAATTTTGACAAAATTTTCTATAAAAATAAAATTTTGACAAAATTTTCTATAGAATTAAAATTTTGACCAAAATTTTTATAGAAATACAATTTTGACCAAATATTCTATAGAAATCAAATGTTGACCAAATTTTCTATAGAAATAAAATTTTGACAAAATTTTTTAGAGAAATAAAATTTTGACCAAATTTTCTATAGAAATAAAATTTTGACAAAATTTTTTAGAGAAATAAAATTTTGACCAAATTTTCTATAGAAATTAAATTTTGACAAAATTTTCTTTAGAAATAAAATTTTGGCAAGATTTTCTATAAAAATAAAATTTTGACAAAATTTTCTATAGAAATAAAATCTTGAACAAAATTTTTATAGAAATACAATTTTGATCAAATATTCTATAGAAATAAAATGTTGACCAAATTTTCTATAGAAATAAAATTTTGACAAAATTTTCTATAGAATTAAAATTTTGACAAAATTTCCTATAGAAATAAAATTTTGACAAAATTTTTTAGAGAAATAAAATTTTGACCAAATTTTCTATAGAAATTAAATTTTGGCAAAATTTCCTATAGAAATTAAATTTTTCGTATATGGTTTCTGTAAAAAAAATGAAAATCGATTTTCCCGAGTGCGGATCACGGTTGCTACAGTTGATAGAATTCTACCAAAAATGGTAGAGTTTTTAATGTTTGGTAGAATGGTAGAAATATTTCTCTCCAACTAAGAGGTACTTCATAAATTTTCTATAGAAATAAAATTTTGACAAAATTTTTTAGAGAAATAAAATTTTGACCATATTTTCTATAAAAATCAAATATTGACAAAATTTACTATAAAAATAAAATTTTGACAAAATTTTTTAGAGAAATAAAATTTTGGCAAAATTTTCTATAAAAATAAAATTTTGACAAAATTTTCTATAAAAATAAAATTTTGGCAAAATTTTCTATAAAAATAAAATTTGACAAAATTTTCTATAGAAATAAAATTTTGAACAAAATTTTCTATAAAAATAAAATTTGACCAAATTTTCTATAGAAATAAAATTTTGAACAAAATTTTTATAGAAATACAATTTTGACCAAATATTCTATAGAAATAAAATTTTGACCAAATTTTCTATAGAAATAAAATTTTGACAAAATTTCCTATAGAAATTAAATTTTGACAAAATTTCCTAACGAAATTAAATTTTGACAAAATTTCCTACAGAAATGAAATTTTGACAAAATTTTCTATAGAAATAAAATTTTGACAAAATTTTCTATAGAAATAAAATATTGACAAAATTTACTATAAAACTAAAATTTTGGCAAAATTTTTTATAAAAATAAAATTTGACAAAATTTTCTATAGAAATAAAATTTTGAACAAAATTTTTATAGAAATACAATTTTGACCAAATATTCTATAGAAATAAAATTTTGACAAAATTTTTAGAGAAATAAAATTTTGACAAAATTTTTTAGAGAAATAAAATTTTGACCAAATTTTCTATAGAAATCAAATATTGACAAAATTTACTATAAAAATAAAATTTTGACAAAATTTTTTAGAGAAATAAAATTTTGACAAAATTTTCTATAGAAATAAAATGTTGACAAAATTATCTATAGAAATAAATTTTTGACCAAATTTTCTATAGAAATAAAATGTTGACCAAATTTTTTATAGAAATAAAATTTTGACTAAATTTTCTATAGAAATAAAATATTGACAAAATTTACTATACAAATAAAATTTTGACAAATTTTTCTATAGAAATAAAATTTTGGCAAAATTTTCTATAAAAATAAAATTTTGACAAAATTTTCTATAGAAATAAAATTTTGACAAAATATTCTATAGAAATAAAATGTTGACCAAATTTTCTATAGAAATAAAATTTTGACAAAATTTCCTATAGAAATAAAATTTTGACAAAATTTTCTATAAAAATAAAATTTTGACAAAATTTTCTATAGAATTAAAATTTTTACCAAAATTTTTATAGAAATACAATTTTGACCAAATATTCTATAGAAATCAAATGTTGACCAAATTTTCTATAGAAATAAAATTTTGACAAAATTTTTTAGAGAAATAAAATTTTGACCAAATTTTCTATAGAAATAAAATTTTGACAAAATTTTTTAGAGAAATAAAATTTTGACCAAATTTTCTATAGAAATTAAATTTTGACAAAATTTTCTTTAGAAATAAAATTTTGGCAAGATTTTCTATAAAAATAAAATTTTGACAAAATTTTCTATAGAAATAAAATCTTGAACAAAATTTTTATAGAAATACAATTTTGATCAAATATTCTATAGAAATAAAATGTTGACCAAATTTTCTATAGAAATAAAATTTTGACAAAATTTTCTATAGAATTAAAATTTTGACAAAATTTCCTATAGAAATAAAATTTTGACAAAATTTTTTAGAGAAATAAAATTTTGACCAAATTTTCTATAGAAATTAAATTTTGGCAAAATTTCCTATAGAAATTAAATTTTTCGTATATGGTTTCTGTAAAAAAAAATGAAAATCGATTTTCCCGAGTGCGGATCACGGTTGCTACAGTTGATAGAATTCTACCAAAAATGGTAGAGTTTTTAATGTTTGGTAGAATGGTAGAAATATTTCTCTCCAACTAAGAGGTACTTCATAAATTTTCTATAGAAATAAAATTTTGACAAAATTTTTTAGAGAAATAAAATTTTGACCATATTTTCTATAAAAATCAAATATTGACAAAATTTACTATAAAAATAAAATTTTGACAAAATTTTTTAGAGAAATAAAATTTTGGCAAAATTTTCTATAAAAATAAAATTTTGACAAAATTTTCTATAAAAATAAAATTTTGGCAAAATTTTCTATAAAAATAAAATTTGACAAAATTTTCTATAGAAATAAAATTTTGAACAAAATTTTCTATAAAAATAAAATTTGACCAAATTTTCTATAGAAATAAAATTTTGAACAAAATTTTTATAGAAATACAATTTTGACCAAATATTCTATAGAAATAAAATTTTGACCAAATTTTCTATAGAAATAAAATTTTGACAAAATTTCCTATAGAAATTAAATTTTGACAAAATTTCCTAACGAAATTAAATTTTGACAAAATTTCCTACAGAAATGAAATTTTGACAAAATTTTCTATAGAAATAAAATTTTGACAAAATTTTCTATAGAAATAAAATATTGACAAAATTTACTATAAAAATAAAATTTTGGCAAAATTTTTTATAAAAATAAAATTTGACAAAATTTTCTATAGAAATAAAATTTTGAACAAAATTTTTATAGAAATACAATTTTGACCAAATATTCTATAGAAATAAAATTTTGACAAAATTTTTAGAGAAATAAAATTTTGACAAAATTTTTTAGAGAAATAAAATTTGACAAAATTTTCTATAGAAATAAAATGTTGACCAAATTTTGTATAGAAATAAAATTTTGACCAATTTTTTTATAGAAATAAAATTTTGACAAAATTTTCTATAGAAATAAAATGTTGACCAAATTTTCTATAGAAATAAAATTTTGTCCAAATTTTCTATAGAACAAAATTTTCTATGGATATAAAATTTTGACAAAATTTTTCTCCAAATTTAGATAGATTATTTTTGGCTCGAGTGACAACCGTGATGCCGATCCTCAACCATAATGTAGTAACAAAGTGGCAACAAAGAAACATGTGCCTATAATTTCTTTTATATAAGCCTTTTATTATTTTAAGATTATGGCACTGTCGGTCAATAGTATCGTTTTAGCAGTGTTTAAATAATATGCTGCAATTTTTATGATAAATTCCAATTCAAATATACTAAATTATGGCTACTCCAGGTACAGGCGAAATTTAAAGAATAAAAAACAGAGTTGTTGAACAGACACCTGTCCTATTTTATCGAGACCCTTAACACATATACAGAATAATATTGTGGTCAGCTGTTCAGGGCCGACATCTACACTCAAAAAAAAAAAAAAAAAACAGTAAACCCACCAGGAATAACAATTTTGATTAATTTTAGAAAATTTTAACTAAACTGTATTACAAACGCAGGATTTCACGCGCATTTCACAAAATGAATTAAATATTTTTCGACAAATTCAAGAAAATGTATTAGGAATAATTATTTTTTTTTTGTTCACTTTTTAAGGCCGGTAGGCACCTCTTGCGAATTTGTAGAAATTCTCAGCTAGTTTGTGGGAGACACGAATTTAGTAAATTAGTATGCTTCATTTGTGTATAGCTTCCCCCCGTTTTTAGTTCATTTAACTAAAGTACACAAAAAATTATTCAAATCAAGAAAACTTTCTAAAAACATAATAACTCCATGAACTGAAATAGAAATAAATTGGCTTTAGTGCCATACAGGATTCATTTTTTTTGAGTGTAGTTATTGTAGCATAATGCCACGATTCAAGAAAGTGACATCGATGTAACGCTATTATTTTTTTAGGCATAGAAATCCAAAACAAATTTTGTTCCAGCAATGAATTTGTAACAAATTTTAAGTAAATATCGATATTTTACAGCTACTTCCGGTCTAACCGGAAGTAGAAAGTTTTGACGTTTGGAGAGAGATAGAGAGATGTTTGTAGTAGTGTTGCCACTGATTCCTATTTTTGATTTAACATCACCACTAGGTATTGTTGTCAGAGAGAATAAAAACACAAGAGGACGAAAATTTCTCTTCTACGAAAACAACAAATATCAACCGTATAGATGTCGCACAATGCCTGCAGCTTTGGTATTACCGACGTTGCGGTCGAAGCGCTGTTTTGATAAATTATTTATAAAGGCATCGGCTGTTATAATTTCAAATTGTCTGCAAAAAAAATTTAATAGAATGAAAAGTTTTATATAAAAGAATATATTTTACTACACAATAGGTTCTAAAATCCTATTTTCCTTACGTTTCTTAAAGCCGGCAGAGAACTGAACTGAGTGAAGCCGACGCAAACTGTATGATATTTGAGAGAACCGCCGACAAAAACTGCATGATATTAGAGAATTTTTCCTCATGACTGCCACCTATTGACGCAGTTTCGCTTCACAGTTTCGTCCTCTTCTCTTTTGATTCTCTCTGTTGTTGTTTCTTTGTCCATTGTCCATTTGATAAGAAACAACGTGCTTCTATTGAATTGAATGTTGAGTATCATATATTGCGAAATAATACACGGATGAATGAAAATAGGAAAAATTGTTCGAAAAGGTTCAGATATGACATTTGTTCATCGCGCAAAAATCAATCGCCTATCGTTATGGCGACTATGCATTGAAAGACCTTCCATAATTATTTCTTTTATATATATTTCTATGATTCGAAAACTTCTGAAATTGTTTTGTGTTATTTAAAAATAGTTTGTTTATAATGTTTTTGTTGTCGTTTGTATGTATTTTAAATGTATATTTAAAATGCTCACATATATATATTTTTCATAAGTATATGTTTATAATTTGAAAATATGTTTTTATTTAAAATAAGTAATAGAGAAATTAATATGCTATTGAAAAAATATGTGAAATAGGCATACAAACAATTATACATATATATATTTGTGTAGTATAAAAAATTATAATAGAATATATAGATTATAAATTATTTAAAAGCAAAAACAAAATTATAATAATAACGAAAACATCTCATCATAATTCTTAGCAAGATATTTCAATAATATTTACAAAAAATACAAATTCATATTTGAGAACAAAACAATCGAAAGTGTTATTGTCGTTTATGTACCAGATATTTCAGAACATAAAAACAAAAATCATATTATGTATTATACAATTATTGTCATTTGTATTTTAAAAGAACCCATGAAAAAACAAAAAAAAATACAAATTATTTATACAATTTTAAAACAATACCATCAAAGAAAGTAATGCGAGATACAAATAAATAAAATGAAAATACACATATTTACAAAAAGAAAATAAGAGAGTTTAATTATTTTTTTTTTTTTTTTGTTTTTTTGTAAAAAATTTCGTCAAGGAATTTGAGGCAATACCTTGTTATAACTCCTCTCAGAAATATTATAGGTTAAAGTGACAGCCCGATTTGATTCAGGCTCACTTAGCCTACTCAGTCCATTGTGATACAGAAATATTATAAGTAGTGTATAATTTCTACGCGCCCAAAACTAACATATAAATAATAATCAATCCACACTTGATTTACCCACGTTTCAATTTCGAGCGATCACAATGCAAAATCCTGGGATTTTTGGTTAAGAACTCAGCTGTTTTTACAATTTCGTTCGTTATTTGTTTTCGCAGAAACGAACTTATGCTATGTTCCCACCGACTCGTTTTCCTCATTCGTTTTTCCAAAACATCTCACCGTTCACACCGAGTTGAGATGTTTTAGTTTGACAGTTACCATGGGAACTAGAAATTCACATATATGCAACCTATGTCCAAATAATTACCGCGAGCGCAAAGGGAAAAAATTTTTTTATGTTATTTTCACATATCCATGTTCTTAAAAGCCTTTGTTTATTCATTTTTTTCTATGAAACTTATTTCAGTATTTTGACATATATTTTGAATAGGGTATGTTATTCGCGGTATATTTCAAATTAGGTGGGTTCACATTCTAAAATTGACGTGTTTTGGAGGAAAACTTAAGTTTTGAACTTGTTTTTTTAGTATGGCGAAAACGACTCGTTTTGAAGTGCTTATAAAGGGAAAACATTTCAAACCCCAAAACATGTTTGGTGAGAACACCGTATTAGTACAGGGGTTGCCATTTTGATCCTATCGGACCAAAAGTGGTCCAAAAAATGATTAATTTTTAAATTTGGTCCGATGGCCAGACCAAATGGAATTTGGTTGATTTTGGTTCATTTTCGTCTAATCGGTAATTATTTCAAAATTTTCTATAAAAATAAAATTTTTACAAAATTTTCTATAGAAATGAAATTTTTGTATAGATACAAATCTATGCACAAATTTTGTATAGGAAGAAAATTTTGTAAAAATCTTATATAGAAATAACATTTTGCGATAAATTTCTATAGAAATAAAAGTTTGACAAATTTTCTATATAAATAAAATGTTGGCAAAATTTTCTATAGAAATAAAATGTTGACAAAATTTCCTAAAGAAATAAAATATTGACAAAAATTTCCACAAAAATAAAATTTTGACAAAATTTTGTATAGAAATCAAATTTTGACAAATTTTCTTTAGAAATAAAATTTTGACAAAATTTCCTATAGAAATAAATTATTTATTTATATATTTACAATCATAATGAATTATGAAAATAAACAGGTAATATAGGTGCTAACAACATAGGGTTTCGACCTGTCTATAGAAATAAAATTTTGGCAAAATGTTAGAAAATAAAATTTTGACAAAAATTTACATAGTAATAAAATGTTGACAATTTTTTTTAAAGAAATAAAAATTTTGAATAGAAATAAAAATTTGGCGAAATTTTCTATCGAATTAAAATTTTGGAAAATATTTAACTTATAAATTATATTAATTTAATTTTGAAAAATGGTCCGCTGGTACGACTTTTGGTCCAATTTTGGAAAAAATGTTGGTTCAAAATAAAAATTCATTGTGGCAATGCTGCTTAGTACTAAGCAAAATGTTCGATTATAAGCAGGTAGTCTCTTGATATCAAACAACACTCACTGATAAGAGAGAAGTTCGCCAACTGTTGGCATTGAGCTAAACATAGAATCGAGCAGCACCTCACCCTACTGGAATGGTCTAAGAAGGAATCATAGACCAAGAAAATATAGAGACATGCCTTGATAATTCACCATGGTTTTGTTTATTTGCAGTACGCAGTCACTCCACTCAATTGCGCAGTCAAGTGACTCAATTTATTTTTGGAAAACGAGAATTGCCGTACAAATCAGCCAATTTGCATTACAAAACAGGTGTGGATGCATAGAATTTTACATGTTTTTCCAATATTTGGTGTTTCATCAAAAGAACAAACGAAAGAAAACAAATTAAAGCCAAATTTAAAAAGCACTCAATTGCAGACGAAAAAGAGCCATCTACGGTGTGCAGACAAACTACAGCGCTGTAAATTCACTTGAGATGTCTATACCTTCCTTGGTCTATGAAGGAATTTCTCTCTGCTCTGCTCCTCTTGCAATATGTTTGAACAATTGTTGACTTCAAACATTTTTTACAGTGATTAGGTGGTGATAAAATAACTCGCCTTAAAGTTTATCTGAGTCACCCTCTACTATTGCCGATGACTGTGTTATCTAATGTACACGACAATGTTCTCAAATCTATAAAAAATAATAAAATATTGCATTAGATGTATCTTTTTAAGCACACCCAATAAACACAAACCTTTGAAAAATGCTAAATTTCAACAATTTTTCAAACATTTTTTCAAAGGATTAGGGTAATATTCAAGTTGAGTGCCAAATTTGGTTGAAATCGGTTCAGATTTAGATGTAGCTCCCATATATAGCTTTCGCCCGATTTACACTCATATGACCACAGAAGCCAATTTTTTGCTCCGATTTAGTTGAAATTTTGCATAGGGAGTAGAATTAGCATTGTAACATAGCTATGCGTGCCAAATTTGGTTGAAATCGGTTCAGATTTAGATATAGCTCCCATATATATGTTTTTCTGATTTCGACAAAAATTGTCAAAATACGAACATTTTCCTTGTAAAATCGCCACTGCTTAGTCGAAAAGTTGTAAAAATGACTCTAATTTTCCTAAACTTCTAATACATATATATGGAGCGAAGTTTCCTTAAAATTGCTACAGATTGGTATCGAAAATTTAGATCTACAAAGTGGTGCAGGGTATAATATAGTCGGCCCCGCCCGACTTTAGACTGTCCTTACTTGTTTGAAATTTTATATGAACAAAGCATGCACATAGGGATGCCAGACGTGCTCTTTTTACAAAATGTGCTCTTAAAACAAGATAGGCCAAAAGAGCACGCAAAAGTGCTCTATTTTTAGTTAAGTACTCTTCTTGTGCTCTTTGTATGCATCACAACAAATATTACTTCAACGCGATTCAATAAATGGTAAAAGTAAACTGAACATACGTAAATGTCACACTAAGAGATTTTCCTACGCCGTTATTTTCTAATTAAATAGTGTTGTACTTCATATATCAGAGTCGAAGAAGAGCACGCCGTTGTTGCTTCTTCACTTTGTACTCTGTTCAAACTTCTTTCAATAAAATTTTTTAACAAAAACAACAAAAAAGTTACTTGCAAAGTATTGTAAGAAAATTAGCTTGAGTTGAAAGTGGTTTATTTTATGTATATGTTATGAACCGTTTTTATGTTTAAATAAATTATTATGGCATGAAATGTTTTTATTTTATTTGAAAAAGTGTGCTCTTTTTTCGTATGTGCTCTTTTTGCCTCTTCAAAATCTGACATCCCTATATGCACATGTGTTTATACACTATATTTGTGATTGTCGATTGTTTTGCAAGTCGAATTTAATTGTATTCACTGCTGAGTCACCCTGTGTTATTGTCGATAAATGTGTTATCGAAAGCAAGCGACATCATTGTAGTGGATTTTCGCTCTTGCATTTTCATAAAACTAAGAAAAATCCTGGACGTTTACAATGTCTGTCGCGAGTTATATTGGTCGTGGAAAGTTCAATCTGGATCTAATCAAAGAAGTCCAAAAATACGATGCTTTATACAATAGCGCTCATCCAGATTTTCGAAACTATGCGGTAAAAACGCATATTTGGCAAGAAATCAGTAAGGCCCTAGGTGAAACTGGTAAGTAATATCAACATCAATGTACATATATTCACCCATAGATTATCATAGACTTACGTAGGTGGTACGTTGCTCTCAGCAAAGAAAAAAAAATGTTTGAGTTCCAAAGATTTTTTAAATGTGGTTATTGCTTAGTATTAAGTTCTTCATTGCGAAATATGCGTCAGCAGGTCACCTCATTGAATAGAATTGTGCGCCCGACTAAGGGCGTTTTCGTTTCGGATAAAATATGTTGCCTTGGTGTTACACTACTTACTACAACTTTTTCCCACATTGTATTGTCGCCCAACTTATAGTATCATTCCACAGTTATTGTTAATTCATTATATTGGTAGGGATAAAGGACCCAAAAACTATTACAGTGCCCTTCATATTTCGCAATCGATTTCGAGAATGTTGCATCTTTTATTCCAATGGAAATCGCCTTAAGACTTACAAGGTAAGTCGGATCTGAAAGGGGTCATTAAAATTGTATTGTATATCAACCATTTATCACTCAGTACATATGATTCAAGCGTCCCAGCGGAAAACGGTTTTCCATAGGGCTATTGCAGCATTAGGTATGGTGGGTATAGATCTGTCGCACTGCTGGCCAAAACGTACTAAAGGACTGGTCACTTTAACAGAGTTTTGTCATTGACAGAATAAATTTGCACTTTAGGACTTTGGTCTTGGACTCATTACAAAGTACCAGTCCTGGTCCCCATAAACCAGTACGGGCAAACTCTTAAAAACATGTTTCAAATTTGTCTTTATAGCACATTTGAACCCATTCATAATGAAATCGTCCAACTTAGTTATACAGTGCTGTTCAAAACATTAGCAGCCTTTTGAAAATAAAACGAAATTATAATGAAAATAAAAATATTAAAACTTAACTTTTAATGCAATGTTTTTGCTTATTAGGTCAGTTTTAAAGATTTAAGGCAATAAGGGAACTAACGACAAAAACTTTTTGATAATTTTAATTTTACAATTATTATTCGAGCTTTTATGGACAAATTAGATTAAGGAACCTGAATAATAGTCATTGAAAAGAAAACGCCAGATACAAATCTATACACGACTAGACTATACATGTTTCGCTTCGGGCGAATGAACCTTACCACAGCCTTTAGTATAGATTAGAGGTCTGCATCGAATAACTTTTCACTACATGTATGCAATTCGCTGTCGAATATAGTACATACACTGTCTTTCTCTCAGAGCGCAAGAAGTGAAGTGAAGAGAACACTTGCTTGTCAAATACCACCAAATACTTATCCGAAACAATATGTGTTCCGAAAAAAAGGAACAATAAAAATGTAAGTACTTAAGAAAAAGTACAAAATGGATTCTCTTCACTTCACGTGGTACCACAAGTATTTCTCAGTTATGTGCGAAGCAAACTTTCCATTATTATTAATCATAGATATGTATGTATTTCACATTTTTCAATTAATGAATTGTTGATTGAAACGAGCTCGAGGTCTGTATTTTTTAATTTATTTTTTTATTCAATATTTCGTCTTTTCATTGAAAGACTTCATCGGGAAAATTATTCTGAGTGTACAAAAAGAAAAGAAAATATATACAAAAACATTGAAATACGTACAAATTTGATGTTACATTAAAAACACTTACGAAAACAACAAAAATATTACACCCACTATTGAGTAGAACCTAACGACACAGCGTCTGTTGTCATACTAACTATTGTTCTTCCGCCCTTTTTGTTTTTCTGATCAGATTCCTGTAGCTTTGCGCCAAATTGTCAATGTCTGTCTTATAGTTCATTCTCCAGTGTTAGTCTCTTATTATAGTTACTCTCACACTGTAGCACACGCGTTCTTTCTATATCACATATTTCATATATTTACGTATGTCACACACTTACCTTAACGTTTGCTATTCTTTATAACAAACCAAAACATATATTATGGAGAGTAACTGTTTTTTTTTTTATATTTCTGAAACTGCACGTGGTACATGGAGTACTCTATGAAGTTTTGTTCTCGCAACATACTTGACGTGATCACTCTGAGTACACTTCAATAAGAGAGAAAGAGGAATATGTGTTTGTTGGTAGTGAAGACATCAGAGTAGCAACAAGAAGTTACTCGTGGCTTTTGGTGTTCATCAAAATGTGTACCAATCGTTTTGCGACTCTCTCAAATAGATGTACTCATGTAGCAAGTACACGTGTACTCTGCATGTACAAATGGAATTGTGCAGACCTCTAGTATAGATCTGGCTGGGATAGATAACTCAATTTTGGGCCCTTTATGCTTACTCCTTATGGAGAAAACATCTATGGATTTTCCTCTTACAAATTGAATCATCTTTACTCCCACTGTACATCATCTTTTCATATAACTACAACACCCTTAATCTTATTTTTATTTCGTTTTGTTACTGCAGTAATGTAACAACACGAAATGTGTTTTTAGAAGCTATTTTGTTGAATTCACCTAAGTGGTGAACAATCGAACAACGCTTTTCTTTCTACAGTCAACAACAACATGTGACAACTTACAAAAACTGGTTTCTAACGCAATTCTAACGCGTGTGCTAGTGCTTTTCCTAGTTTTACGACGGACTCTTCGTTGCTTATTATTTTTATACCCTCCACCATAGGATGGGGGTATATTAACTTTGTCATTCCGTTTGTAACACATCGAAATATTGCTCTAAGACCTCATAAAGTATAAATATTCTGGGTCGTGGTGAAATTCTGAGTCGATCTAAGCATGTCCGTCTGTTGAAATCACGCTAACTTCCGAACGAAACAAGCTATCGACTTGAAACTTGGCACAAGTAGTTGTTATTCATGTAGGTCGGATGGTATTGCAAATGGTCCATATCGATCCACTTTTACGTATAGCCCCCATATAAACGGACCCCCAAATTTGGCTTGCGATTGCTCTAAGAGAAGCAAATTTCATCCGATCCGGCTGAAATTTGGTACATGGTGTTAGTATATGGTCTCTAATGACCATGCAAAAATTGGTCCACATCAGTCCATAATTATATATAGCATGTAGGTCGGATGGTATTGCAAATGGTCCATATCGATCCACTTTTACGTATAGCCCCCATATAAACGGACCCCCAAATTTGGTTTGCGATTGCTCTAAGAGAAGCAAATTTCATCCGATCCGGCTGAAATTTGGTACATGGTGTTAGTATATGGTCTCTAATGACAATGCAAAAATTCGTATACATCGATTCATAATTATATATAGCCCCCATATAAACCCATCCCCAGATTTGGCTTGCGGAGCCTCTAAGAAAAGCAAATTTCATCCGATTGGGGTGAAATTTGGTACATGGTGTTAGTATATGGTCTCTAATGACCATGAAAAAATTGGTACACAACGGTCCATAATTATATATAGCCCCCATATAAACCGATCACCAGATTTGGCTTGCAGAGCCTCTAAGAGATGCAAATTTCATCCGATCGGGCTGAAATTTGGTACATGGTGTCAGCATATGATCTCTAATAACCATGCAAAAATTCGTATACATCGATTCATAATTATATATAGCCCCCATATAAACCCATCCCCAGATTTGGCTTGCGAAGCCTCTAAGAGAAGCAAATTTCATCCGATCCGGCTGAAATTTGGTACATGGTGTTAGTATATGGTCTCTAATGACCATGCAAAAATTGGTCCACATCAGTCCATAATTATATATAGCCCCCATATAAACCGATCCCCAGATTTGGCTTGCAGAGCCTCTAAGAGATGCAAATTTCATCCGATCCGGCTGAAATTTGGTACGTGGTGTCAGCATATGATCTCTAATAACCATGCAAAAATTCGTATACATCGATTCATAATTATATATAGCCCCCATATAAACCCATCCCCAGATTTGGCTTGCGGAGCCTCTAAGAAAAGCAAATTTCATCCGATTGGGGTGAAATTTGGTACATGGTGTTAGTATATGGTCTCTAATGACCATGAAAAAATTGGTACACATCGGTCCATAATTATATATAGCCCCCATATAAACCGATCACCAGATTTGACCTCTTGGAAGACCAAATTTCATCTGATTCAGTTGAAGTTTGATACGTGGTGTTAATATATGGCCTCAAACAACAATGCAAAAATTGGTCGAAATCGGTCCATATTTATATATAGCCCCCATATAAACCTATCCCCACATTTGACCTCCGGAGCCCCTTGGAAGAGCAAAATTTAGCCGATTCGGTTGAAATTTGGTACGTGGTGTTAGTATATGGTATCCAACAACCATGCCAAAAGTGGTCCATAATCATATATAGTCCCCATATAAACCGATCCCGAGATTTGGTTTTGGAGTCTCTTGGAGGAGTAAATTTCCTCCGGGTCAGTTTAAATTTAATACATTGTGCTAGTATATGGTCGTTAACAACCATGCCTAACTAGGTGTATATCGGTCTATAGTTGTATATAGCCCTCAGATAAATCGATCCCCAATCACACAAAAATTGATCCATATCAAGTTCATAATTGTATATAGCCCACATATAAGCGACCCTCATATTTCAATTCTGGCTCTCTAGGTACCGTGCAAAAGTCCATATCGATTCGTAATTATTTGTAGATTTACCTATACATAACTTTTTTGTCTAATATATACGACGTATGGACTAACTCACAATTTAGAAAACGATGTTAGGAAGATTTAAGATACCACAACCCAAGTAATTCGATTGTGGATGACAGTCTTTCGTAGAAGTTCCTTCGGCGTGGCCGAACTTACGGCCGTATATACTTGTTCATGTTAGCCTGATACTGATCACTCCTGGATGCTGAATGTTCTAGTTCGGCAGACTATAATTCTGATAAAATATATTTAACAAAAATTATTCTAGTAGAAATGTACATATATTTTTTTAAAGAGTTATATTGCTATTGGTGATTTAGCAGATATCGTAATTTAATTTATTTATTTTTATAAGCCTTAGGTTAGGTTAGGTTAAAGTGGCAGCCCGATTAAGACTCAGGCTCACTTAGACTATTCAGTCCATTGTGATACCAATCAATTAATTATTGTTGATTTCCCTGGGACAGAGTCCGGAAACTCATTATCAAGCCAAGTTTTTGCTTCCACCGTATTTTTTCCCTTCAGAAAACAGTATTTTATCAAAACACGAAATTCCTTTTTTTCCATTTTTTTTTCCACAATAACAAAAGTTGCTTCATAAAAGACGCTCTATCTCACAAAATAATTAACTTACAGACGTCAAATTTTGACACGAATCATTTGAAGGTTGGTACTATATAAAAATAATATACATTTAATACTAACGACGCCATCTATGTGTCAGACCGGGAACTTATCAGCCAACCTGTTAACTATAGACAAAATACCAAAATAATACCTTTAAAGAAAATAGTACTGGTAGTTGTAAATGTGTTGAACAGGTCGAATCATACGATTGTTTGCCTTTCGGGAAATATCAATATTTTATAACTACCGATTCATTTACGCAATAAGAATTTCAAAACACCACTTCATAAAGATTATTTTGTAAGTGGAAGCTAAACTATAAAATTCTAATTATGGGAGATATTCCTAGATAAAATTCATGGTAGTGCTAGTTGCAAATGTTTTGAACACCACCGCATAATTTTTTTTTACAAACAACATGCATTTAAATGATTACGATGTAACTCTGGCTTTTGAGGCCATATAAGTCCAAATCGGACGAAAGTTATATATGGGAGCTATATCTAAATCTGAACCGATTTTAACCTAATTTGGCACACATAACAGTATCATTAAAAGTACCCCTTGTGCAAAATTTGAAGCAAATCACGGCAAAAATCTGGCTATTGAGGCCAAATAAGTGCAAATCGGTCGAAAAATATATATGGGAGCTATATCTAAATCACAACCGATTTCAACCAAATTTGGCACGATATTATTAAACGTACTCCTTGTGCAAAATTTGAAGTAAGTCAGGGAAAAACTCTGGCTTTTGAGGCCATATAAGTCCAAATCGGTCGTAAGATATATATGGCAGCGATATCTGAATCTGAACCGATTTCAATCAAACTTACCAAGCATTGGTAGAATGTCAATTTTACTCTCTGTGCAAAATTTCACGAAAATCGGTAGTAAACTTTGGCCTATGTGGTCATATGAGCCTAAATCGGACGAAAATATATATGGGAACTATATCTAAATCTGAACCGATTTGGCTAATATTTTGTCGAGACTCCTAAAAATTCAGATGTACGGAATTTGAAGAATATCGGTTGATAAACACGCCAATTATGATCAGATCGGTGATAAATATATATGGCAGCTATATCTAAATCTGATCCAATATTTTCCAAAATCAATAGCGATTGTCTTTGTCCCAAAAAAAACCCTATGCCAAATTTGAGGACGATCGGACTTAAACCGCGACCTGTACTTTGCACACAAAAATACATGAACAGACGGACGGGCAGATAGACGGATATCGCTATATCGACTCAGAATTTAATTCTAAGACGATCGGTATACTAAACGGTGGGTCTCAGACTTTTCCTTCTTGGCGTTACATACAAATGCACAAACTTATACCCCGTACCACAGTAGTGGTGAAGGGTATAATAAATAAATAAATATTAATGGCCTATAGACGAATTGTTCGAAATTTTTATATTATAGATTGCATTTAGGTTATTCTTGAGGGACCTTTCGGTATATCGAAAGTTCCAAGAAATATAATTTTCTATCTCCTTTGTTCGCATGGTTCGGACTGCAGTCCTCCCTCGCTTGGATTAGGTTTGTAAGAAAATATCGTCTAAGGGCACTTTCTACAATTCTCTTAGGAGCTTTTTCGCATGGCTCGGATGTAGAGAGAGCTTTTTAATGAAAATCTGTCGCATACATTTACAAACAAATTACCTCTAACCGAAAAATTTTATGTTTTTAAGACCTTGTCTGCATGTAAACATTAAATATTTATTACAAAAACAAAAAATACTTACAAAATTAACAAATTATTATCCGTAGAACAATTTTGCAAGAGACGTTGGTTGGATTTAAGGAAACAATATTCCAAAGAACAACAGAAAACCCAATCAGTTCGAAATACATTCTGGATATACACTGACGCTTTATCGTTTCTCAAACCGTATGAGAAACCCAAAATGTAAGTCTTCCATAAGAAAAAATTCTTCAATCTTATGTATGGTTCATTTTTTATATATTTTCAGTGAGTTTTTACCCCGTGAAATTTCTAAACGTGAAGCATACTGTCGCACATGTTTAAGTTCATTTCAAGCAAACCCCTTCCAAGCACCCAAGACCTTTAACATATTCGAAATTAAAGACTTTGCTGAAAAGCTTTCCCAGTGCTCAAGCCGACAAGTTGTTGAGTGGGATGAATATCCTCAAGTAGTTTGTGAATTATGCTATAAAAAGGTTATCTACTTTTACCAATTCCGAGAAATGTGTCTCTCCTCCTTGGAAAAGTTCAACACAATAATACACGATCCAAAAGAAGTAACATATGATTTGGAGAATACCATTGAGAAATCATTCAATACTACGGATAACGACAGCGATCTTTCCAACATTTTGGACGATTCTATCAAGACAGAGGTCGAACATGGAAAACCACATAGCTCCCATGAAATCGATGATAAAATTATGGATGAAATTATCCAAGTTGAAATAGAAAGAAGTGCGGGGGCTGACGATGTAAAGCCTGTTGAAGAATTTGAAGAAGAGAAAGAAATATCTGCAGATTTTGAGTATGATACTATGGAATCTGAAAAAGATTTTAGTAATTTTGAAAGCATTAATGAAGAATCTGTTGAACATGATCCGGACTATGTTGTGGAAGAACTCGAAACCATAGACTACGAAAACCCACTGGAAGAAAACACGGAGGAGGTAAGTTAACAAAAAAAATATAAAATGTAAATCAGATTTTTTTATTCATTATAGAAAACGTTCAGTTTATATCGATAGTTTAATGTAAAAAAAGCCTAACTCGATCGTTTATAACCACCACAGTTGGATGGTGATGGGGGGGGTATTTTAGGTTTTCCGTTTGTAACACATCGAAAAACTGTATCGATTTCGTTGCGCTACGCCCAACCAAAAATAAATTTTTATTTACCCAACAAACATAAAAAATATGAACAGAACCTAAAAATATGATAATCAATGATTAAAAGTAATATTTATGACTATAAATGAGTTTATTGGGAAATTTGGCAAATTTTCTGTTCATTAGCTATAGGATGGGGCGTATATTAACTTTGTCATTCCGTTTGTAACACATCGAAATATTGCTCTAAGACCCCATAAAGTATATATATTCTGGGTCGTGGTGAAATTCTGAGTCGATGTAAGCATGTCCGTCCGTCTGTTGAAATCACGCTCACTTCCGAACGAAACAAGCTATCGACTTGAAACTTTGCACAAGTAGTTGTTATTTATGTAGGTCAGATGGTATTGCAAATGGGCCATATCGGTCCACTTTTACGTATAGCCCCCATATAAACGGACCCCCAAATTTGGCTTGCAGACCCTCTAAGAGGAGCATATTTCATCCGATCCGGTTGAAATTTGGTACGTGGTGAAATTTGGTACATTGTGCTAGTATATGGCCGCTAACAACCATGCCAAAATTGCTCCATATCGGTCTATAGTTATATATAGCCGATCACCAAAAATAATCTATCAAAATTTTATTTCTATTGAAAATTTTATCAATATTTTCTTACTATAGAAAATTTTGTCAAAATTGTATTACTATAGAAAATTTTGTCAAACTGAATTATATACGTGCTTAATCGGCCTTTTTTTGAGAAGACGGTGTTACGAAGTTTTAAGATACTTTGCCATCGGCAAGTGTTACCGCAACCCAAGTAATTCGATTGCGGATAACAGTCTGTAGTAGAAGTTTCTACGCAATCCATGGTGGGAGGGTACATAAGATTCTGCCTGGCCGAACTTACGGCCGTATATACTTATTTTTTTTTTTATACCCTCCACCATAGGATGGGGGGTATATTAACTTTGTCATTCCGTTTGTAACACATTGAAATATTGCTCTAAGACCCTGGGCAATATTTCAATTCTGAGTCGATCTGAGCATGTCCGTCCGTCCGTTTGTCGAAATCACGCTAACTTCCGAACGAAACAAGCTATCGACTTGAAACTTGGCACAAGTAGTTGTTATTGATGTAGGTCGGATAATATTGCAAATGGGCCATATCGGTCCACTTTTACGTATAGCCCCCATATAAACGGACCCCCAAATTTGGCTTGCAGACCCTCTAAGAGAAGCAAATTTCATCCGATCCGGTTGAAATTTGGTATATGGTGTTAGTATATAGTCTCTAACAACCACGCAAAAATTGGTCCATATCGGTCCATAAATATATAGAGCCCCCATATAAAGCGATCCCCAGATATGGCTTGCGGCGCCTCTAAGAGAAGCAAATTTCATCCGATCCGGCTGAAATTTGGTACATGGTGTAAGTATATGGTCTCTAACAACTATGCAAAAATTGGTCTACATCGGTCAATAATTATATATAGCCCCCATATAAACCGATCCCCCGATTTGGCTTGCGGAGCCTTTAATAGAAGCAAATTTCATCCGATCCGGCTGAAATTTGGTACATGGTATAAGTTATGGTCTCTAACAACTATGAAACTTTTTTGTCTAATATATACCACGTATGGACTAACTTACAATTTAGAAAACGATGTTAAGAAGTTTTAAGATACCACAACCCAAGTAATTCGATTGTGTATAACAGGCTTTCGTAGAAGTTTCTACGCAATGCATGGTGGAGGGTACGTAAGATTATACTTGTTTTTTTTTCAATATTTGGTATTATTACTAATATATACTTTATATAGTCGGAAATCAATATTTCAATGTGTTACAAACGAAATGACAAACTTATGATACCCCCGTCATCATTCTATGGTGGTGGGTATAAAAATATTAACTGGGCCTAAAAATATGATTAACAAAACAGGAAAAAATGAAAAATTTTCCAATAAAAGTGTTAGAGTTTTTAAAAATATTCAATTAAAAATTTAATTGATTCAACAAATTTTTTAATTGAAACAAAATTTAATAGTTTTAATTATTTTTTTTTAATTGGGTGGAATTAAGTTTTTTAATTGACTTTCAATTAATTTTTTATTTGATACCATCATTTCTGTGATTGAAGAAATTTCAATTAAAAACTAATTGGATCAGTTAATTTCGTGGATGAAGACAAAAAATATTTTTTTTTTGTGTGAATGTGAACAAAGTTCCTAAGTAGCAAATTGTAGATTTGCTACAAACCCGATATTATCCGAATTTCCACCCTTTTTTGCAAAGAAAATTCTTGTATGCGTTCCCCGATCGTATGTACTTGTTTTTAATGACGTTTTTTTTTGCTTGGCTTATGGAAGACTTTTAGAAGATAACTAAATACGAAATAAAAAGTCTTGCATTTTTGTTAACAATTGAATTAAAACATTTGTTCTTTTTAAAATTGTATGTAGATATTTTATTAAGGATTTTCCTTGTCCTGTAAAGAAAAAAATCGGGTTAGTCCTTTTTTATATTAAGCCTTGTAGAACTTTTAGTTTTATATACACAAATGTTTTGTTTTTTCCCCTTATTTTATATACTCAATAATAAAAGATTATCAGAATGAGAACAATAACATGCTGGTGAAAGAAAAAACATATTCCTCTTACCGTAAGACCAGCCTTTATATGTATCACTAAGCAAATATTATCATTTACAATAATGAAATAAAGCCTAGGAATCGATTTGGGCCTTCGGCCAAAAATCGATAATCGGACACAAATCGGCCTTCGGCGTCAAGAGGCTGATTAACCGAAGCCGCCGAAACTCTTTTAATATTTTAGTTCATATGGAGTTGTCCCAGGCCACTATAAATAAAACAAAAAGCCCAAAGTCTTCACATGGGAAAAACATCACTCCATGACCAATAAAACTGAGAATAGTAAAAACAAGTATTAACAGGTTGGCTGATAAGTCCCCGGTCTAACAAAGAAAAACACATTTTTTTTGTCAAAATTCGTTTTTATTATTCAACATAGTTCCCTTCAATGATTATAACGACCTTCCAATTTTTTGATACCATATTGGTAGTACTCCTTCGGTTTTGCCTCAAAATAGGCCTCAGTTTCGGCGATCACCTCTTCATTGCAGCCAAATTTTTTCCCTGCGAGCATCCTTTCGAGGTCTGAGAACAAGAAAAAGTCGCTGGGGCCAGATCTGGAAAATACGGTGGGTGGGGAAGCAATTTGAAGCCCAATTCATGAATTTTTGCCATCGTTCTCAATGACTTGTGGCACGGTGGAACACCACTTTTTTCTTCTTCATATGGGGCCGTTTTGCCGCGATTTCGACCTTCAAACGCTCCAATAACGTCATATAATAGTCACTGTTGATGGTTTTTCCCTTCTCAAGATAATCGATAAAAATTTGTCCATGCGCATTTTGTTTTTGGTCAAATGTGAGCTCGCGCGGCACCCATTTTGCACAGAGCTTCCGCATATCCAAATATTTTTATTTTTGTTTTATTTATTTACGACAATACAATAAGCCAGAAAGGCCAATAATAGCGCATTGCCTCTATAACTAATTAATTGTATAAAATCTAAAATAAATTTACTATTTAATTAAAGAACAATATGACTGCATTTAAAAAAAAAAAGTGTAGGATATATAAATGCAAATCAAATAAGCAAAAATATTGCTATAACTAATTAATTATATAAAATCTAAAATAAATTTACCATTTAATTAAATAACAATGTGAATGATTTTTTCGAAAAAGTGTAGAATATATAAGTGCAAACGAAATAAGCAAAAATAACGCAAATAATATGGATGAATGATATGACCAACACGTTCCTTTGATATCTTTAAGGCATCTGCTATCTCGATCAACTTCATTTTACGGTCATTCAAAATCATTTTATGGATTTTTTTATGTTTTCGTCGGTAACCACCTCTTTCGGGCGTCCACTGCATTCACCGTCCTCCGTGCTCATTTCACCACGCTTGAATTTTGTATACCAATCAATTATTGTTGATTTCCCCGGGGCAGAGTCCGGAAACTCATTAGCAAGCCAAGTTTTTGCTTCCACCGTATTTTTTCCCTTCAGAAAACAGTATTTTATCAAAACACGAAATTTCTTTTTTTTCCATTTTTTTCACAAAAGACGCTCTATCTCACAAACTAATTGACTTACAGACGAATCATTTGAAGGTTGGTACTATATAAAAATAATATGCATTTAATACTACCGACGCCATCTATGTGTCAGACCGGAGACTTATCAGCCAACCTGTTAGAAGGTTATCGCAAAATTTTACAAAATGTTCTTCCTATACAACATTTTTGCATAATTTTGTATCTATACAAATCTATTTTTAAAGTTTATTTCTGTAATTTTGGCAAATTTTTATTTCTATAGAAAATTTTGTTAAAATTTTATTTCTATAAAAAAGTTTGTCAAAATTTTATATCTATAGAAAATTTGGTCAAAATTTTATTTCTATAGAAAATTTTTAAAAAATTACCGATTTGGCGAAAATGGACCAAAATCAACCAAATTCCATTTGGTTCGACCAATGGACCAAACTTAAAAATTAATAATTATTTGGACCAAGTTTGGTCCGATCGGACCAAAATGGCAACCCTGTTCGGGAGATTTTTCGTGAGTAATGTGAGCCTCTAGAATTTTTGTGGCTCACGACATTTCTATGCTTTAGTGCATTCTTCTGATCGAATAAAAATGTTTTAAAGTGAATGCAGTTTTTATTTCGAGTGTGTGTGTGTGTAGGAGAGAGTGAGTGCCACCAAAAATATCGTACCTAAGTGCAGTGTTGCCAATTTGGTGCTTTTAGCACCAAATTTAGTGCTTTTTGATTTCTTAAAAGCACCAAATTGTCTTTTTGGTGCCTTTTCAAAAAAAGCACCAACTTGGTGCTTTCTGGCATTTTCATTTAGTGCTTTTGGTGCTTTTTTTTATTTTGAACAGTATTAAGTTTAATTGATACAAAAATTTTGATTAGACTTTCAAGAGCCGAAGAAACTCAAATTTATTGCCAAATATAGAATTTGATTGTTAGGAAGTTGGTATTGATTATTTTTTAATTAATATTGTTATTTAGGGTATTCTGTAGGAAAGTCGAGCGATGAGTGTCGAATTTTTGAATTTGGTAAAGATGTCATTAAAAACGTTTGTATTAAATTCACAAAAGCACGCACAACTGAAATAAGCAATAGACTCCTTCCATATATTAATATTTTGAAAGGTGAAAAACATCACTGATCAAAATGAATTGGACGAAAGCATTAAAACTGAATAGCGGTTCATAATGGTGAGTATGAAGTTTGAGTTTTACCGCTAAAGTGAAAACTATATCAGTAAAAATGGGCATAAAATTATGCATATTTGCTGCAAATTTTATTATAACTTGATGGGGAATAACTAAAAGCAAATTTTCACAAAGTTTGTATTCCTTAAAATGATTTATTAAAGAAAACTAATTGTGAAAAATGACTATTTTAGCGGCTAAACTCGATATAATACCCATCTTAATACGCCTTCGGAAGTTTTTTTTTTTTTTTTTTTTTTTCAGTAGAGCATTTCATTTTCGATTTTATGGTGGAAGGTGGTATGTTAGAATTTATAATATTTTTTTGGTGCTTTTTGGCCTTGGGGAGTTGGCAACACTGCGTAAGTGTGCATAAGTAAAAAAATTATTCACGTGTATACTATAAGTTTTAAGTACTCTCAAGAAATCACTGTTAAGAGCAACTTACACGGTTGGCTCAAATTTTGTCATTCCATTACACAAGCAAATATCACCACAACATGAAAGAAAAGAAGAAACATAAAGATAAGTAATCAAAATGGACAAAAAGCATACCTATACCAGCAATTACTGGAGCCGCTTGTTTAACAAATAGGTAAGAAAAAAGATTTTAAAGAGGATTTTTCCTCTAAGGAATATCCATATATCATTTATCTATATATATCTAGTAATGATTCAAAACGGTTCATTTTTGTAACATGGACGTTAGAAGATGGATACTTTTGTCATATATCAAATTTCATAAAGATTTGTTGTTACGAAAATGTTCTAGAATCAAACTTGTGAAAAGATTTACGTGTAGCTGTATGAAGTTATGAATCCATATTAAAAAAAATGTAGTAGACGGTTGATGGTAAAGTCACGTTCTTTGGTCGGATCGAAACGAATTTTCTATAGAAAATTTTGTCAACATTTTATTTCTATAGAAAATGTTGTCAAAAATTTATTTCTATAGAAAATTTTGTCAAAATTTTATTTCTATAGAAAATGTTGTCAAATTTTTATTTCTATAGAAAACTTTGTCAAATTTTTATTTCTATAGAAAACTTTGTCAAAGTGTAATTTTTATAAAAAATTTTGTCAAAATTTTATTTCTATAGAAAATTTTGTCAAAAATTTATTTCTAAGGAAAATTTTGTTAAAATTTTATTTATTGTTGTTGTTTTTGATCTCAGCTTAAAACCATGCATTAACTAAACTAAACGTCCATCCAACCATCTTGCAGTCTATAGGACTTTGCCCAAATAAATTTGACAAACATTCTTTCCTCTGTTGGTTGAGCTACACTTGTAGTTTAGTCAATGCATGGTTTTAAGCTGAGATCAAAAACAACAACAATAAATAAAATTTTGACAAAATTTTCCTTAGAAATATATTTTTGACAAAATTTTCTATAGAAATAAAATTTTGACGAATTTTTTTTAGAAATTAAATTTTGACAAAGTTTTCTATAGAAATAAAAATTTGACAAAGTTTTCTATAGAAATAAAAATTTGACAAAATTTTCTATAGAAATAAAATTTTGATAAAATTTTCTATAGAAATAATCTTTTGACAAAATTTTCTATAGAAATAAAATTTTGACAAAATTTTCTATAGAAATAAAATTTTGACAAAATTTTCTATAGAAATAAAATTTTGACAAAATTTTCTATAGAAATAAAATTTTGACAAAATTTTCTATAGAAATAAAATTTTGACAAAATTTTCTATAGAAATAAAATTTTGACAAAATTTTCTATAGAAATAAAATTTTGACAAAATTTTCTATAGAAATAAAATTTTGACAAAATTTTCTATAGAAATAAAATTTTGACAAAATTTTCTGTAGAAATAAAATTTTGACAAAATTTTCTATAGAAATAAAATTTTGACATAATTTTCTACAGAAATAAAAATTTGACGAAATTTTCTACAGAAATAAATTTTTGACAAAATTTTCTATAGAAATAAAATTTTGACAAAATTTTCTATAGAAATAAAATTTTGACAAAATTTTCTATAGAAATAAAATTTTGACAAAATTTTCTATAGAAATAAAATGTATAAAAAATAAATTTTGAGAAAATTTTCTATAGAAATAAATTCTTATTGTGTAACTCAATATCACGTAAAAACCCGTAAAAAATAAATTTTTTGTTTGTCGAAAGCGGGGTCCAGAGAATTCCTAGAATTTTTACCCGAGCAAAATTTGCAATTATATATTTAATTGGATATATTTTTTTGTTTTTCATTTAACTAAAAAGTTCATAGAGGTAATTGTTATTTCAATTAAAAACGTATCACTTCTTTATATGACACAGTTGTTAAATTTAATTAAAATGTAATTCAGTTCAATGAACGTTTTAATTACAAATATTTTTGTCATATATTTTTTTCTGTGTATATGTACACACATGTTTGTAATCAAAAGTCATAGAGCCACAGTTTCATTCCAATCGATTTGGCACAATTTGTTATCCTGTCCTTGCCATGTTCTAGCCAACTTATGTATGGGGTTTTCTCTATTATTGAGTACTTTAACTAATAATTGGGTGTTTGATTCGAACTCCAATTTCCCACAAGAATTCGTTCAGTAGTACTATTATTTTCTTTTTCTTTTCTTTTATATATATATATATATTTTTTTTTTTTTTTTACATGACACAACTCTTTTATACAAATATATAAATCCTTCTTAATTTCTTAAAATGTATAAAGATGTGTACTATGTTCGGTTTTCGAGTTGAAAGTCACTTTATTTTCGCGATTACTTTTCCTGAAATAATCAAAATTTTAAATGAAAACAAATATATTCCCGTAAACTCTTGCCGAAATCTAGAGGAATTGTGTTAATTTATCTGCTTTATATTGAACTGTTTTAATAAAGGAACCGCGAAAATTTCAACTCGAACAGCGAACATAGTACTTACCTTAACAGGAAAATACCATTTTAGTCCCTTATAGGCTTGGAATTGGACCAAAACAGAACCGATCGATTTTATTTGAAATGTGATATCTGCCCAGAAAAATTTCGTTTTCAGCATTGTTTAGAAGCTCATCGGAGGAAACATCAAGGCTTACCGAGTTATTTCTGTGGTTATTGTAAAAAACCCTATAAACAATTAGGTAATTTGAAGAAACACACTCGGCGAATACATGGTGAACTCATAAAACGATTATAAACCGCAAGCATGGGGAAAATGATGTACATAATGCCAGACTCTTATACATACGGTGTACCAATAATGTTTTTGGTAATAAATATTTTTGTATAATGACATATTTTTGGTGATTACAAAATAATTCTGTAAGCATTTCCGTAGAATTTAACTGGCCTATTCTTGCCATTTTTTTATGTTTGATTTATTTATTAATTCACATACTACAAAATATATTAAAAAAATAATTTACAGTATGGGATTAATGGCAGGAAATGAATTCTGCAATTTCAATTTGAGTGGTTAAATTATAATTAATATAGAGATTTTATATTATTTTTAACATTTTACAAAACTAGATGTACACAAAAAAAAAATTCTGATTTAATCACGAAATAAATTGATCCAATTAATTTTTAATTGAAATGTTTTCAATCACAGAAATGATAGTATCAATTGAAAAATTAATTGATACTATTAACTTTCGTGATTGATTTTTGTTTCAATTAAAAAATTTGTTGATTCAATTAAATTTTTAATTGAATATTTTTTAAAACTCAATTAAAATTTTAATTGGAAAATTTTTCGTGAAATTTTTTTCTGTGTAGTATGTAGTAATACAAGTAATCAAACAAATTTCATCGGTTAATGATTGCGAAAGAAAACACAAACACATGGCCAGACGGACGGACAGATACAAGGGGCTAAATCGATTCAGGATGTTATTCCGAATCGATCGGAATATATTTTACGGGGTCTAGTAGGCAAATTTTTTGGAAATCACGATATACTCCATTTTTACTCCACACAAAAAAATATTTGTTGTGATCAATCACAAAATTAATTGATCCAATTAAATGATAGTATCAATTAAAAATTAATTGATCCAATTAAAAAATAATTGATACTACTAAATGTTGATTTTTGTTCCAATTAAAAAACTTGTTGAATCAATTCAAAATTTAATTGAATGCTTTTTTTTTTTATACCCTGCGCCACACTGTGGAACAGAGTATTATAAGTTAGTGCATATGTTTGCAACACCCAGAATGAGACGAGATAGACACATGGTGTCTTTGGCAAAAATGCTCAGGGTGGGCTCCTGAGTCGATATAGCCATGTCCGTCTGTCTGTCCGTGAACACATTTTTGTAATCAAAGTCTAGGTCGCAGTTTTAGTCCAATCGACTTAAAATTTGGCACAGGTATGTGTTTTGGCTCAGAATAGAACCCTATTGATTTTGGAAGAAATCGGTTTAGATATAGCTCCCATATATATATTATATCGCCCGATATGGACATATATGGCCCCAGAAGCCAGAGTTTTACCATAATTTGCTTCAAATTTTGCACAAGACGAACAATTAGTACTATAGTCAAGTGTGCCAAATTTTATTGAAATCGGTTCAGATTTAGATATAGCTCCCATATATATCGTTCGCCCGATTTACACTCATATGACCACAGTGGCCAATCTTTTACTCCGATTTAATTGAAATTTTGCACAGGGAGTAGAATTAGTAGTGTAGTCAAGTGTGCCAAATTTTATTGAAATCGGTTCAGATTTAGATATAGCTCACATATATATCGTTCGCCCGATTTACACTCATATTACCACAGTGGCCAATCTTTTACTCCGATTTGATTGAAATTTTGCACAGGGAGTAGAATTAGCATTATAGCTATGCGTACCAAATTTGGTTGAAATCGGTTCAGATTTAGATATATCTCCCATATATAACTTTCGCCCGATTTACACTCATATGACCACAGAGGCCAATTTTTAACTCCAATTTAGTTGAAATTTTGCACAGAGAGTAGAATTAGCATTGTTGCTAGGCGTGCCAAATTTGGTTGAAATCAGTTCAGATTTAGATATAGCTCCTATATATAGCTTACGCCCGACTTACACTCATACGACCACAGAGGCCAATTTTTTGCTCCGATTTAGTTGAAATTTGCACAGGGAGTAGAAATAGCATTGTTGTGCGCGCCAAATTTGGTTGAAATCGGTTCAGATTTAGATATATCTCCCATATATATATTTTTCTGATTTCGACAAAAATGGTCAAAATACCAACATTTTCCTTGTAAAATCACCACTGCTTAGTCGAAAAGTTGTAAAAATGACTCCAATTTTCCTAGACTTCTAATACATATATATCGAGCAATAAATCATAAATAAACTTTTGCGAAGTTTCCTTAAAATTGCTTCAGATTTAAATGTTTCGCATATTTTTTTTACTAACATTGTGTTCCACCCTAGTGCATTAGCCGTTAAATTTTGAGTCTATAGATTTTGTAGAAGTCTATCAAATTCTGTCCAGATCGAGTGATATTTATATGTATGTATTTGGGACAAACCTTTATATATAGCCCCCAACACATTTGACGAATGTGATATGGTATCGAAAATTAAGATCTACAAAGTGGTGCAGGGTATAATATAGTCGGCCCCGCCCGACTTTAGACTTTCCTTACTTGTTTTTACTAAAATTGTGTTCCACCCTAGTGCATTAGCCAACTTAAATTTTGAGTCTATAGATTTTGTAAAAGTCTATCAAATTCTGTCCAGATCGAGTGATATTTAAATGTATGTATTTGGGACAAACCTTTATATATATCCCCCAACACATTTGACGGATGTGATATGGTATCGAAAATTTAGATCTACAAAGTGGTGCAGGGTATAATATAGTCGGCCCCGCCCGACTTTAGACTTTCCTTACTTGTTTTAAACTCAATTAAGACTTTAATTGGAAACATTTTCGTAGATTTTTTCCGTGTACTAACATAAGTTTTTATACTAATATTGCACGCATGAACGAAGAATTTTACTACGACCATGGAGGTAGTCGAAGTGCCAGACGAATATTTTTATGTGTTACCAACAGAATGACAACACAATTATTATTAATTAGGGTTATCAATTCAGCTGTTTCAGCAGTTTAGTGAAACGAAAGTTGTTCGACTGATTGTTATTTGTACTGGAGAGTTTTTGAAAAATCCCCATATTTCTTAAAATTCCCCTACCAAGTCCACAACTCAAAAATCTCGTCCCCATTTACAAAAAAAGTTCCAAATTTGGAGACAAATTTCGTGTAGTGACAATGATGACTAATAGTACCCGTAATACATACCTTTATGAACGCTAGTCAAAGTTGAGATTGTATATGCGGTAACAAATGCGTCTGAATCCGGATAAGACAAATCCTAGATCAACAATTGGTAAACAATTGGTGCTCGTGGTCAAGGTTTTGACAAGACTTTTCATCATAGTTGGTATTACTAAGTTTGTGATACAGTGGAAAGAATCAAACAGTAATTGGTTTTAATATTCGGTCTCTTTCACACGTTATATCGTACATAACAGGCACATTGGCCTACATGACCAATTTATGAATTACAGCATTATTTTAAGAAGAAATACTCCCAATAAAACCATGACAAAATGTATATACAAACGAACATGGCGGATCTATTTCATAAGCAAAAAAGGAAAAGTCTTGCACCAGAATGAAAAATGTGCGTTTTGGGTTAAAAAAAAGTACTCGTTTGAACTTTTATACCCGCCACCATAGAATGGTGATAGGGTATAATAAGTTTATCATTCCGTTTGTAACACATCGTAATATCGATTTCCTACTATATAAAGTATATATATTCATCCTTATTCCTGAAATCGCCCTAGCTCTCGCCGTCGCTTTTTGTCGTCTGTCGCTTTTAAGTCGTCTCGTCATTCATTTGGTATTCCTGTGAAGTGGCGACGGCAACGACGACGATTACCTTTTGTACCAATTACAATACTCGGTAATAAAAGGCCGATATCACTAGAAAACAATCAGCTGATGTGCAAAAAAAAATGAATTTTAATTTTTTCGGTTTAAGAAATTTTTATAACTGACGCAATTCTATGTCGGAAAATTAAGAAAAAAATTATTTAATTTTAATTCGGGAAATGATTTACATTATCTTTGTTTGATGCCTTGAAGAGTTTCTATTAAAAATAAATGGAATTGAAAATCAACATGTTTACTTTAATTGTGTAGTTTTCATTTCTATGATGTGAATGTGATGACTATAACTAAAAGGTTGGAAAAAAATACGGTGGAAGCAAAAACTTGGCTTGAAAAACTTGGACTCTGCTCCAGGGAAATCTACAATAATTGATTGGTATGCCAAATTCAAGCATGGTGAAGTGAGCACGGAGGACGGTGAACGCAGTGGACGCCCGAAAGAGGTGGTTACCGACAAAAACATCAAAAAAATCCACAAATTATGATTTTGAATGACCGTAAAATGAAGTTGATCGAGATAGCAGAGGCCTTAAAGATATCAAAGGAACGTGTTGGTCATATCATTCATCAATATTTGGATATGCGGAAGCTCTGTGCAAAATGGGTGCCGCGCGAGTTCACATTTGACCAAAAACAACAACATGTTGATGATTCTGAGCGGTGTTTGCAGCTGTTAACTCGAAATACACCCGAGTTTTTCCGTCGATATGTGACAATGGATGAAACATGGCTCCATCACTACACTCCTGAGTCCAATCGACAATCGGTGAACCATCTCCGAAGCGTGGAAAGACTCAAAAGTTCGCTGGCAAAGTAATGGCCTCTGTTTTTTTGGGATGCGTATGGAATAATTTTTATCGATTATGTTGAGAAGGGAAAAACCATCAACAGTGACTATTATATGGCGTTATTGGAGCGTTTGAAGGTCGAAATCGCGGCAAAACGGCCCCATATGAAGAAGAAAAAAGTGTTGTTCCACCAAGACAACGCACCGTGCCACAAGTCGTTGAGAACGATGGCAAAAATTCATGAATTGGGCTTCGAATCGCTTCCCCACCCACCATATTCTCCAGATCTGGCCCCCAGCGACTTTTTCTTGGTCTCAGACCTCAAAAGGATGCTAGCAGGGAAAAAAAATTGGCTGCAATGAAGAGGTGATCGCCGAAACTGAGGCCTATTTTGAGGCAAAATCGTTGTATCGCTCTTGAAGGGAACTATGTTGAATAATAAAAACGACTTTTGACAAAAAAAATGTGTTTTTCTTTGTTATACCTGGGACTTATCAGCCTTGTTGCCGGTTCAATTGTATACTTGGAGAAATACACTTTTCTGGTGACATGTCAACGTCAGTTCCATCGATTATTTCAATTGTAATGCCTGCCTTTTTATACCCTCCACCATAGCATGGGGGGTATATTAACTTTGTCATTCCGTTTGTAACACATCGAAATATTGCTCTAAGACCCCATAAAGTATGTATATTCTGGGTCGTGGTGAAATTCTGAGTCGATCTGAGCATGTCCGTCCGTACGTCCGTCCGTACGTCCGTCCGTCTGTTGAAATCACGCTAACTTCCGAACAAAACAAGCTATCGACTTGAAACTTGGCACAAGTAGTTTTTATTGATGTAGGTCGGATGGTATTGCAAATGGGCCATATCGGTCCACTTTTACGTATAGCCCCCATATAAACGGACCTCCAAATTTGGCTTGCAGACCCTCTAAGAGAAGCAAATTTCATCCGATCCGCCTGAAATTTGGTACATGGTGTTAGTATATAGTATCTAACAACCATGCAAAAATTGGTCCACCTCGGTCCATAATTATATATAGCCCCCATATAAACCGATCCCCCGATTTGACTTTCGGATCCTCTAAGAGAAGCAAATTTCATCCGATCCGGCTGAAATTTGGCACATGGTGTTAGTATATGGTCTCTAACAACCATGCAAAAATTGGTCCACATCAGTGCATAATTATATATAGCCCCCATATAAACCGATCCCCCGATTTGGCTTGCGGAGCCTCTAAGAGAAGCAAATTTCATCCGATCCGGCTGAAATTTGGTACATGGTGTTAGTATATGGTCTCTAACAACCATGCAAAAATTGGTCCACATCGGTCCATAATTATATATAGCCCCCATATAAACCGATCCCCCGATTTGGCTTACAGAGCCTCTAAGAGAAACAATTTTCTTCCGATCCGGCTGAAATTTGGTACATGGTGTTAGTATATGGTCTCTAACAACCATGCAAAAATTGGTCCACATCAGTGCATAATTATATATAGCCCCCATATAAACTGATCACCAGATTTGATCTCCGGAGCCTCTTGGAAGACCAAAATTCATCTGATTCAGTTGAAATTTAGTACGTGATGTTAATACATGGCCTCAAACACCAATGCAAAAATTGGTCGAAATCGGTCCATAATTATATATAGCCCCCATATAAACCGGTCCCCAGATTTGGCTTGCGGAGCCTCTAAGAGAAGCAAATTTCATACGATTCGGTTGAAATTTGGTACGTGATGTTAATATATGGTATCCAACAACCATGCATGAATTGGTTCATATCAGTCCATAATTATATATAGCCCCCATATAAACCGATCCCCAGATTTGACCTCCGGTGCCTTGTGGAGAAGCAAAATTCATCCGATCTGGTTGAAATTTGGCACGTGGTGGTAGTATATGATATTTAACAACCATGCCAAAAGTGGTCCATATCAGTCCATAATCATATATAGCCCCCATATAAACCGATCCCGAGATTTGGTTTTGGAGTCTCTTGGAGGAGTAAATTTCCTCCGGGTCAGTTTAAATTTGATACATTGTGCTAGTATATGGTCGTTAACAACCATGCCTAACTAGGTGTATATCGGTCTATAGTTATATATAGCCCTCAGATAAATCGATCCCCAACCACACAAAAATTGATCCATATCAAGTTCATAATTGTATATAGCCCCCATATAAGCGGCCACCATATTTCAATTCTGGCTCCCTACGTACCGTGCAAAAGTCCATATCGATTCGTAATTATTTGTAGACTTACATACCTTTTTGTCTAATATATACCACGTGTGGACTAACTCACAATTTAGAAAACGATTTCAGATACCACAACCCAAGTAATTCGATTGTGTATAACAGTCTTTCGTAGAAGTTTCTACGCAATCCATGGTGGAGGGTACATAAGATTCGGCCTGGCCGAACTTACGGCCGTTTATACTTGTTAATCTCTTAGATTAAGCTTTCAACATTCACTATTTTTACATGATGACCCAGAAGCGTTAAGTTTTATGATTATTTAATCTCTTGGATATCGTTCTTGCCTGTGTACAAATTTTTACGTGCTTCTTTGCCAAGCTACGATGCTCGACTATGAACAATTTACATATTCTTAAGAGTTAGGTTAGGTTAGGTTATGTGGCAGCCCGATGTATCAAGCTCACTTAGACTATTCAGTCCATTGTGATACCACAGTGGTGAACTTCTCTCTTATCACTGAGTGCTGCCCGATTCCATGTTAAGCTCAATGACAAGGGACCTCCTTTTTATAGCCGAGTCCGAACGGCGTTCCACATTCCAGTGAAACCACTTAGAGAAGCTTTGAAACCCTCAGAAATGTCACCAGCATTACTGAGGTGGGATAGTCCACCGCTGAAAAACTATTTGGTGTTCGGTCGTAGCAGGAATCGAACCCACGACCTTGTGTATGCAAGGCGGGCATGCTAACCATTGCACCACGGTGGCTCCCATTCTTAAGAGTTGCATTAGTCTCTTAAATATTCAAAATATATTCATTATATCTAAATTTACTACAAATTAACAAGAATTTGAGCTAAAACTTACATTTACATATTCTTCCTTTATGGCGAAAACGATGTAAACAAAAATTAAAAAAATGTTTTACGATTGCAATTTACCAATCGCAAGAATTTTCGATCAATACAACACGATATCGAGTCTCGTGATTCGAAAAATGTAGATTTCGATCAAAAAATATCCATATCGAATGCCGGGGACTAATCCCCTGTTTATCATCCCTGATCCAAAATAGCATCGAAATATAATTTCAGAGAACTCTAGGCGTCTAGGGGTCTCTTTATGTGCCTATAAAAATGGAAAAAAAAGAAAAATTTTGTTGTAGATACTCCAGAAGTAAATGTTGTTAATTCAAATACGGAAAAAAGTAATCCTATATGCGAAACTTGTACGCATTCATATATGGATATATTTTTAAACATGTTGCTATATTACCTACATTTTAATACAATTTCATTAAAATTTGGTCCAAAAAAAAAAATCTTTATGATATTTCTCGGATGTTCAACCTTTTTGGCCATGTGTTTTATGTAATCAATTAATGGGACATAATATGCCGTTGCTGCCCAAATCAAGTTACCCAGCTTCATTTCATTGATTTCTGCATAATAAATGGAATTCATTTAAATTTGGCACAGAATAATAATTTATGAAATTTTTTTGGATGCTATTAGCCATTTGAATCAATCAATGGAATATTATGTGCTACTATTGTCCAAATCAGGATGCCCAGCTCCATTCCACTGATTTCTAACATCATGGAATTATTGTCGAATGTGAATTTCATTCCGGTTCGCAACCCATACTCGCCTGCAATATTTTTAAACAAAAATCTGTAAACAAATCGGAAATGGCTAAAAATCTAACTTCCCTCGTTCGTTCGTTTCAGTTTATTTCCAAAAGATCCGCATATCCGAATGTGAAAAAGACAAGGAATATGAGTGGAGCATTCTTTCAATGTGAAATCTGTTTGAGGTATTTCCGCTTTAAACATCGTTTGGACGCCCATATACGGACACATCAAGGATTGCGCCCATATCCCTGTACATACGAAAATTGTGACAAAGCCTATAATCGTTCCGATGAACTTCGTGCACACATCAATGAACACATTGGTGTTCCGAATATATTCAAATGTGCCATAGAAACATGTAAGGAGGTCTTTAATAGCAAAAATCGACTCATACACCATAGACGCATTGCCCATAGCGGTGATGTTACAAACGATGCGTGCGATCCTCTTCCACGATACATGTGCGAAATATGTGGTCTTATTTTAAAGAAACCATCATTATTGAAAAAGCACAAATATATACATATGGATAAATCCCAATGGCCGTTTGCCTGTGATGTGGAGGGATGTACGAGAAGATTTCGAATTCCAGATCAATTAAAAATTCATAAAAATCGCCATGATGGTATTAAGAACTATGTGTGCCCCCACTGTGATGCGCGTAAAACAACCATTACTGAACTAAAGTTTCACATTAACACTCACACCCACGAACGGACCTTTTCTTGCACATATTGTTCCAAAACTTACAGAAGTGCTGCATATCTGGCTTGCCATGTTCGACGCAATCATACAATATGCGAAATTTTAAAATGTCGTTTTTGCGATTTTCAAACAAAAACTCCTCAAAATTTGCAAAAGCACGAGGTAAAGCATACGGACGAGAAGCCTTATTCTTGCTCAGAGTGTGACGAACGATTCTCAACTATAAGGGCTCGGAGCGTCCATATGCAAAAAAACCATGGAAAAAAAAGGAAATTAAGTGTTTGTAATGAGTGTGGGAAAACTTTTCAGAATGCAACTAGTCTATCGGCCCACAAGAAGTTACATAAAGAGGCCACGCCATACACATGCAAACAATGCGGCCAAGGTTTTCGATGGCCAGGAGGTTATTATGGCCATATGAAGAGACATAGAACGAAGGAACTTACAACAAAACCAAAAGATGAAAGCGAAAACACTTTGGTTATTTCTTAAATAACTGTAAAGGTATAATTACATACCATGCGTTCAATGCGTACAATGCGACCGATGATTGAAGAGTTGAAATTTCTCTTTGAAATCAAAAGCTCGAATAGTCTGCCGCAAACAGAAAAAATCAACCCTACCATCAACGCACGGATTGACGCATGGTGTGTAATTCAACCTTAAGATTTCTTTGAATTGTTAATTCTAAAAATCTATATATCACACATAATTGTTTAAAAAATATACATATAAAACCCAAAGACAAGCAAAACGTAAACGTAATGTTTCATTTAATATATAATAAAAATAGTGATTCAACAATTGGATTGAAATAATCATAATCATAATCATGTTCCTACGAAACAAAATTTTAGATCTACGAAGTTTTCTTTTATTCGCAAAGGCAAATAACGTTCGGTTTATGGTCTCCGTTGAGAAGTTTATTCCCAACGAAATTTATGTTGATGTCATTTCTGAGCTTATTTCAGAACACGGTTCTCACTTGAGCCAAAATTAATCTACCAAAATTTGGAGAAAACTATTTACCACAAACCTACCAAAAAACAAGTAAGAAAAGTCTAAAGTCGGGCGGGGCCGACTATATTATACCCTGCACCACTTTGTAGATCTAAATTTTCGATACCATATCACATCCGTCAAATGTATAAAGGTTTGTCCCAAATACATACATTTAAATATCACTCGATCTGGACAGAATTTGATAGACTTCTACAAAATCTATAGACTCAAAATTTAAGTCGGCTAATGCACTAGGGTGGAACACAATGTTAGTAAAAAAAATATGCGAAACATTTAAATCTGAAGCAATTTTAAGGAAACTTCGCAAAAGTTTATTTATGATTTATTGCTCGATATATATGTATTAGAAGTCTAGGAAAATTAGAGTCATTTTTACAACTTTTCGACTAAGCAGTGGCGATTTTACAAGGGGAATTTTGGTATTTTGACCATTTTTGTCGAAATCAGAAAAACATATATATGGGATATAGCTCCCCTAAATCTGAAAATGTCAACTAAATCGGAGTTGAAAATTGGCCTCTGCGGTCATATGAGTGTAAATCAGGCGAAAGCTATATATGGGAGATATATCTAAATCTGAACCGATTTCAACCAAATTTGGCACGCATAGATACAATGCTAATTCTACTCCCTGTGCAAAATTTCAACTAAATCGGAGTTAAAAATTGGCCTCTGTGGTCATATGAGTGTAAATCGGGCGAAAGCTATATATGGGAGATATATCTAAATCTGAGCCGATTTCAACCAAATTTGGCACGCATATCTACAATGCTAATTCTACTCCCTGTGCAAAATTTCAACTAAATCGGAGCAAAAAAATGGCCTCTGTGGTCATATGAGTGTAAATCGGGCGAAAGCTATATATGGGAGATATATCTAAATCTGAGCCGATTTCAAACAAATATGGCACGCATAGATACAATGCTAATTCTACTCCCTGTGCAAAATTTCAACTAAATCGGAGTTAAAAATTGGCCTCTGTGGTCATATGAGTGTAAATCGGGCGAAAGCTATATATGGGAGATATATCTAAATCTGAACCGATTTCAAAGAAATTTGGCACGCATAGATACAATGCTAATTCTACTCCCTGTGCAAAATTTCAACTAAATCGGAGTTGAAAATTGGCCTCTGTGGTCACATGAGTGTAAATCGGGCGAAAGCTATATATGGGAGATATATCTAAATCTGAGCCGATTTCAAAATTTGGCACACTTGACTACACTACTAATTGTACTCCTAGTGCAAAATTTAAACCAAATTGGGGTAAAACTCTGGCTTCTGGGGCCATATAAGTCCATATCGGGCGAAATATATATATGGGAGCTATATCTAAATCTGAACCGATTTCTTCCAAAATCAATAGGGTTCTATTCTGAGCTAAAACACATACTTGGACCAAATTTGAAGTCGATTGGACTAAAACTGCGACCTAGACATTGATTACAAAAATGTGTTCACGGACAGACGGACATGGCTATATCGACTCAGGAACCCACCCTGAGCATTTTTGCCAAAGACACCATGTGTCTATCTCGTCTCCTTCTGGGTGTTGCAAACATATGCACTAACTTATAATACCCTGTTCCACAGTGTGGCGCAGGGTATAAAAATTGGGTTGCTGAATTTAAACGTGGTCGTACAAGCATTGAAGATGAACCAAAAACAGCAACAACAACATAAATTGTAGCCAAAATATATGATATGGTATTAAATGATCGACGAATAAAAGTGCGTGAAATTGCTAATATGATCTGAAATGATCAGAGTCCATTTAATTTCGCATGAAGAACTACAGATAAAAAAGCTTTCTGCAAGATGGGTGCCGCATTTGTTAACAGTCGATCACAAACGAATAAGAATGAACATTTCTCATGTTTGTTTGGATCCTTTTAAGCGAAATAAAATGGATTTTAAGCGTCGTTTCATAACTTTTGATGAGACATGGATCCACCACTGGACTCCAGCGACAAAAGAACAATCCAAACAATGGACTGAAGCTGGGGGAAGCGCCCCAAAGAAGGCAAAAACAATCCAATCGGCTGGTAAGGTTATGGCAACGGTATTTTGGGGCTTCAAAGGTATTTTATTGATTGACTATCTGCAAAAGGGTAAAACAATAAATTCAGAGTACTATTGCAACCTTTTGGATCAATTAAATGTACAAATTCGAGAAAAACGTCCTGGCTTACAAAAAAAAAAAAAAAATTCATCAAGACAACGCACCAGCGCACAAGAGTGTTTAAACAATGGCTAACATCAACGAATTAAAGTACGAGTTGCTTGACCACCCCCTCCTTATTCTCCTGATTTAGCTCCCAGTGACTTTTACTTGTTCCCAAATCTAAAAAAAAAAATCCTTGCTGGCAAGCATTTTACCTCAAATGAAGATGCAATTACAGTTGTAAACCATTATTTTCAAGACCTTGAGGAAAGCCAAATATTTTAATCAAGGGATAGAATTGCTAGAAAAAGGACTAAGTGTATTGAAGTTTCAAGAGATTATATTGAAAAATAAAAATATTTTTGAAAAACTAACTATTCTCTTTCATTGATAGGCTAAAAAGTTTCCGAACCACCCTCGTATCTATAATACATTTTGGCAAAATTTTATTTCTATAGAAAACTTCGTCAAGATTGTATTTCTATAGAAAACTTCGTCAAACTTGTATTTCTATAGAAAACTTCGTCAAAATTGTATTTCCATAGAAAACTTCGTCAAAATTGTATTTCCATAGAAAAATTGCACCAAAATTTTATTTCTAAAGAAAATTGTATCAAAATTTTATTTCTAAAGAAAATTGTATCAAAATTTTATTTCTAAAGAAAATTGTGTCAAAATTTTACACTTCTACAGAAAATTATGTCAAAATTTTATTTCTATTAAAAATTTAGAGAGGAATATTTTGCCGGAAATAACGGGCTACCACTTTACCTAACCTAACCTTGCTTTGCCTGAAAGGTGCCATTTTAACAACACAAAAAAATTTTAACAACTCAAGAAGCAAAATAACAGGTTGGCTGATAAGTCACCGGTCTGATGGCGTCGCTAGTATTAAATGCATATTATTTTTATATAGTACCAACCTTCAAATGATTCGTGTCAAAATTTGATGTCTGTAAGTCAATTAGTTTGTGAGATAGCGTCTTTTGTGAAGCAACTTTTATTATTGTGAAAAAATGGAAAAATAGGAATTTCGTGTTTTGATAAAATACTGTTTTCTGAAGGGAAAAAATATGGTGGAAGCAAAAACTTGTCATGATAATGAGTTTCCGGACTCTGTCCCAGGGAAATCAACAATAATTGATTGGTATGCAAAATTCAAGCATGGTGAAATGAGCACGGAGGACGGTGAACGCAGTGGATGCCCGAAAGAGGTTGTTACCGACGAAAACATCAAAAAAATCCACAAAATGATTTTGAATGACCGTAAAATGAAGTTGATCGAGATAGCAGAGGCCTTAAAGATATCAAAGGAACGTGTTGGTAATGTCATTCATCAATATTTGGATATGCGGAAACTCTGTGCAACATTTGACCAAAAACGCTCACATTTGACCAAAAGCAACAACGTGTTGATGATTCTGAGCGGTGTTTGCAGCTGTTAACTCGTAATACACCCCGAGTTTTTCCGTCGATATGTGACAATGGATGAAACATGGCTCCATCACTACACTCCTGAGTCCAATCGACAGTCGGCTGAGTGGACAGCGACCAGTGAACCGTCTCCGAAGCGTGGAAAGACTCAAAAGTCCGCTGGCAAAGTAATGGCCACTGTTTTTTGGAAAGCGCATGGAATAATTTTTATCGATTATCTTGAGAAGGGAAAAACCTTCAACAGTGACTATTGTATGGCGTTATTGGAGTGTTTGAAGGTCGAAATCGCGGCAAAACGGCCCCATATGAAGAAGAAAAAAGTGTTGTTCCACCAAGACAACGCACCGTGCCACAAGTCATTGAGAACGATGGCAAAAATTCATGAATTGTGCTTCGAATTGCTTCCCCCCTAGATCTGGCCCCCAGCGACTTTTTCTTGTTCTCAGACCTCAAAAGGATGCTCGCAGGGAAAACAATTTGGCTGCAAAGAAGAGGTGATCGCCGAAAATGAGGCCTATTTGAGGTAAAACCGAAGGAGTTGGTAGTACTCAAAATAGGCCTCAGTTTCGGCGATCACCTCTTCTTTGCAGCCAAATTTTTTTCCCTGCAAGCATCCTTTTGAGGGCATCCTTTTGCGAGCATCCTTTTGGTATCAAAAAATTGGAAGGTTGTAATATCATTGTATCACTCTTGAAGCGAATTATGTTGAATAATAAAAACGAATTTTGACAAAAAAATGTGTTTTTCTTTGTTAGACCGGGAACTTATCAGCCAACCTGTTACTAGTTAAATCAATTAAATTATTAATTGAAACTTTTTAAAAATTCTTTAAAAATTTTGGTGATATTTATTCTGTGTGTGGACAAATCGGAAATGGCTAAAAATCTAACTTACCTCGTTCGTTCGTTTCAGTTTATTTCCACAAAATCCAAATATCCGTATATGAAAAGTACCAGGGATATGAGTGGAGTATACTTTAAATGTGAAATCTGTTTGAGGGATTTCCGCTTTAAACATTGTTTGGACGCTCATATACGAACACATCAAGGATTGCTACCATATCCCTGTACATACGAAAATTGTAACAAAGCTTATAAACGTCCCGATGAACTTCGTGCACACATCAATGATCACATTGGTGTTCCGAATATATTCAAATGTTCCATAGAAACATGTGAGGAGGTCTTTAATAACAAAAATCGCCTCCAATACCATAGACGCATGGCCCATAGCGATCCCACGAGCGATCCTATTCCACAATACATGTGCGAAATATGTGGTCTTATTTTAAAGAAACCATATTTATTGAAAAAGCACAAATATATACATATGGATAAATCCCAATGGCCGTTTGCCTGTGAAGTGGAGGGATGTACCAGAAGATTCCGTATGTTGGAGCAACTAAAAATTCATAAAAATCGCCATGCTGGTATTAAGAAATATGTGTGCCCCCATTGTGACGCACGTAAAACAACCATTACAGAACTAAAGATACACATTAACACTCACACCCACGAACGGACCTTTTCTTGCACATATTGTTCCAACACATACAAAAGTGCTGCATATCTGGCTGGCCACGTGCGACGCAATCATACAGTATGTGAATTTTTAAAATGCCGTTTTTGCGATTATCAAACAAAAACTCGTCAAACTTTGCAAAATCACGAGGTAAGGCATACAGGTGAGAAGCCTTATTCTTGTTCAGAGTGTGGCGAACTGTTCTCAAATGGTACGGCTCGATACGTCCATATGCAAAGAAAACATGGAAAAGAAAAGAGATTAAGTGTTTGTAAAGAGTGTGGGAAAACTTTTAAGAATGCAACTAGTCTATCGGCCCACAAGAAGTTACATAAAGAGGCCACGCCATACACATGCAAACAATGCGGCCAAGGTTTTCGCTGGCCAGGAGGTTATTATGGCCATATGAAGAGACATAGAACGAAGGAACTTACAACAAAACCAAAAGATGAAAGCGAAAACACTTTGGTTATTTCTTAAATAACTGTAAGATTTCTTTGTATTGTTATTTCTATAAATTTATGATGTGTGTTATCATTCCTAAAAACAAAAAAACAAATAAATATAAAACCCAAAGACAAGCAAAACATAAACGTAATGTTTTATTTAATATGCAATAAAAATGGCGATTCAACAATCGAATTGAAATAACAGGTTGGCTGATAAGTCCTCAGTCTAACAAAGAAAAACACATTTTTTTTTGTCAAAATTCGTTTTTATTATTCAACATAGTTCTCTTCAAGAGCTATACAACGATTATAACGACCTTCCAATTTTTTGATACCTTCGGTTTTGCCTCAAAATAGGCCTCAGTTTCGGCGATCACCTCTTCATTGCAGCCAAATTTCTTCCTTGCGAGCATCCTTTTGCGGTCTGAGAACAAGAAAAAGTCGCTGGGGGCCAGATCTGGAGAATACGGTGGGTGCACGCTCACAAAAAATTGCTTCTGTAACATATACTCCCAAACATATTTTGCTTCAAGCATATACATTTTTGGGTATTGCCCAAACATTTATATGTTTGATCTCTTCCAATATATAATATGTTTGAAAGCATATTGGTCTAAAAAATATATGTTTGGGTAGTCAATTTCCAAACATTTTGTATTTTTGCATCCAAATTCAATAATGTTGTCTTCCAAAAAACAATATGTTATTATGTGAACATATAATATGTTTGGAAGCATTTTGCACCCAAAAATATTATATGCTTAAAAAAATTCTCCCAAACAATATTGTGCTCAAAATTTTATTTATTTATTTATATATTTACAATCATAATGAATTATGAAAATAAACAGGTAATATAGGTGCTAACAACATAGGTTTTCGACCTGAATGCTCAAAATTTTGTTTCTGCCTAATTGTATATTCCCTTCACATCTCACTTCCTCGAGATTTTTTAGTTCTTCGCACCTTTTTCTGTAATACAAACATTGTAGAAGAAATTATTCAATTTTATGATTTTTTTATTTTAATTTTACCTTTTGCCGGACGGGGATTCGAACAGCTGACCACACAGTTTGTAAGAATCAAAGAAGTAGCTGATCAATTGCCCAAGGGAAAATAAAATGTTAATTTTGTAATAACAAGCAACAACCACCAACTTAATTCAATATCGCTCCCTGTTAAATAGCGCTCCAAGCTACTAAACACATATATGTTTATAGGCTATTTCTAAATTAATATATGTGTGCATCCAAGCATATTATATTTACAAACATTTTATGTCCCAAACATAATATGTTCTAACATATTAACATATATGTCCCAAACATGTTATGCTAGTTTATGAACATTATATGCTTGCAATCAAAAATATTGTGTTTAAAAATTTGTATTCCAAACATATAATGTTTATAGCCAAACATATGAAAAACAGTCTTTTTCATCCGTGTGGGGAAGCAATTCGAAGCCCAATCCATGAATTTTTGCCATCGTTCTCAATGACTTGTGGCATGGTGCGTTGTCTTGGCGGAACAACACTTTTTTCTTCTTCATATGGGGACGTTTTGCCGCGATTTCGACTTTCAAACGCTCCAATAACGCCATATAATAGTCACTGTTGATGGTTTTTTCCTTCTCAAGATAATCGATAAAAATTATTCCATGCGCATCCCAAAAAACAGAGGCCATTACTTTGCCAGCGGACTTTTGAGTCTTTCCATGTTATATGTAAATCTGAACCGATTTCAACCAAATTTGGCACGCATAGCTAAAATGCTAATTCTACTCCCTGTGTAACAGATTGGCCACTGTGGTCATATGAGTGTAAATCGGGCGAACGATATATATGGGAGCTATATCTAAATATGAACTGAAGACCGCTCAGAATCATCAAAACGTTGTTGTTTTTGGTCAAATGTGAGCTCGCGCGGCACCCATTTTGCACAGAGCTTCCGTATATCCAATAATAATGATGAATGATATGACTTACACGTTCCTTTGATATCTTTAAGGCCTCTGCTATCTCGATCAACTTCATTTTACGGTCATTCAAAATCATTTTGTGGATTTTTTTGATGTTTTCGTCGGTAACCACCTCTTTCGGGCGTTCACCGTCCTCCGTGCTCATTTCACCACGCTTAAATTTTGCATACCAATCAATTATTGTTGATTTTACCTGGGGCAGAGTCCGGAAACTCATTATCATGACAAATTTTTGCTTCTACCGTATTTTTTTCCCTTCAGAAAAAAGTATTTTATCAAAACACGAAATTCCGTTTTTTCCATTTTTTCACAATAACAAAAGTTGCTTCACAAAAGACGCTCTATCTCACAAACTAATTGACTTAGAGACGTCAAATTTTGACACGAATCATTTGAAGGTTGGTACTATATAAAAATAATATGCACTTATTACTAGCGACGCCATCTATGTGTCAGACCGGGGACTTATCAGCTAACCTGTTAAATCGGAGTAAAAGATTGGCCACTATGGTCATATGAGTGTAAATCGGTCGAACGATATATATGGGAGCTATATCTAAATCTGAACCGATTTCAATAATATTTGGCACACTTGACTACACTACTAATTGTACTCCTAGTGCAAAATTTCAACCACATTGGGCTAAAACTCTGGCTTCTGGGACCGTATTAGTCCATATCGGGCGAAAGATATATATGGGAGCTATACGATATCTAAATCTGAACCGATTTCAACCAAATTTGGCACGCATAGCTACAATGCTAATTCTACTCCCTGTGCAAAATTTCAACTAAATCGGAGTAAAAGATTGGCCACTGTGGTCATATGAGTGTAACTCGGGCGAACGATATATAAGGGAGCTATATCTAAATCTGAACCTATTTTAATAAAATTTGGCACACTTGACTACACTACTAATTGTACTCCTAGTGCAAAATTTTAAGCAAATTAGGGTAAAACTCTGGTTTCTGGGGCCAAATAAGTGCATATCGGGCGAAATATATATATGGGAGCTATATCTAAATCTGAACCGATTCATCCAAAATCAATAGGGTTCTGTTCTGAGCCAAAACACATACTTGTGCCAAATTTGAAGTCGATTGGACTAAAACTGCGTCCTAGACTTTGATTACAAAAATGTGTTCACGGACAGACAGACGGACATGGCTATATCGACTCAGGAGCCCACCCTGAGCATTTTTGCCAAAGACACCGTGTGTCTATCTCGTCTCCTTCTGGGTGTTGCAAACATATGCACTAACTTATAATACCCCGTGTGTGGCGCAGGGTATAAAAACTTCGTAGGTATAAAATTTTGATTCGTAGGAACGAGCTAAAAACTTTCTGGGGATGATTAACAGGTTGGCTGATAAGTCCCCGGTCTGACACATAGATGGCGTCGCTACACACAAAAAAATTTTACGAATGTTTTTCCAATTAAAATTTTAATTGAGTTTTAAAAAATATTCAATTAAAAATTTAATTGATTCAACATATTTTTTAATTGAAACAAAAATCAATCACAAAAATAATAGTATCAATTAATTTTTTAATTGGATCAATTAACTTTTTAATTGACCTTCAATTAATTTTTTAATTGATACTATCATTTCTGTGATTGAAGACATTTCAATTAAAAATTAATTGAATCAATTAATTTCGTGATTGAATCAGAAAAAAAAATTGTGTGTAGTATTAAATGCATTTTTATATAGTACCAATCTTCAAATGATTCGTGTCAAAATTTGACGTCTCTAAGTCAATTAGTTTGTGAGATAGAGCGTCTTTTGTGAAGCAACTTTTGTTATTGTAAAAAAAATGGAAAAAAGGAATTTCGTGGTTTGATAAAATACTGTTTTCTGAAGGGCAAAAATACGGTGGAAGCAAAAACTTGGCTTGATAATGAGTTTCCGGACTCTGCCCCAGGGAAATCAACAATAATTGATTGGTATGCAAAATTCAAGCGTGGTGAAATGAGCACTGAGGACGGTGAACGCCCGAAAGAGGTGGTTACCGACGAAAACATCAAAAAAATCCACAAAATGATTTTGAATGACCTTAAAATGAAGTTGATCGAGATAGCAGAGGCCTTAAAGATATCAAAGGAACGTGTTGGTCATATCATTCATCAATATTTGGATATGCGGAAGCTCTGTGCAAAATGGGTGCCGCGCAAGCTCACATTTGACCAAAAACAACAACGTATTGATGATTCTGAGCGGTGTTTGCAGCTGTTAACTCGTAATACACCCGAGTTTTTCCGTCGATATGTGACAATGGATGAAACATGGCTCCATCACTACACTCCTGAGTCCAATCGACAGTCGGCTGAGTGAACAGTGACCCGTGAACCGTCTCCGAAGCGTGGAAAGACTCAAAAGTCCACTGGCAAAGTAATGGCCTGTGTTTTTTGGGATGCGCATGGAATTATTTTTATTGATTATCTTGAGAAGGGAAAAACCATATACAGTGACTATTTTATGGCGTTATTGGAGCGTTTGAAGGTCGAAATCGGCAAAACGGCCCCATATGAAGAAGAAAAAAGTGTTGTTCTACCAAGTCAATGCACCGTGCCACAAGTCATTGAGAACGATGGCAAAAATTCATGAATTGTGCTTCGAATTGCTTCCCCACCCACCGTATTCTCCAGATCTGGCCATCAGCGACTTTTTCTTCTTCTCAGGGAGTCACCTTGGTGCAATGGTTAGCATGCCCGCCTTGCATACACAAGGTCGTGGGTTCGATTCCTGCTTCGACCGAACACCAAAAAGTTTTTCAGCGGTGGATTATCCCACCTCAGTAATGCTGGTGACATTTCTGAGGGTTTCAAAGCTTCTCTAAGTGGTTTCACTGCAATGTGGAACGCCGTTCGGACTCGGTTATAAAAAGGAGGTCCCTTGTCAGTGAGCTTAACATCGAATCGGGCAGCACTCAGTGATAAGAGAGAAGTTCACCAATGTGGTATCACAATGGACTGAATAGTCCAAGTGAGCCTGATACTTCGGGCTGCCACCTAACCTAATCTAACCTTGTTCTCAGACCTCAAAAGGATGCTCGCAGGGAAAAAATTTGGCCGCAATGAAGAGGTGATCGCCGAAACTGAGGCCTATGTTGAGGCAAAACCGAAGGAGTACTACCAAAATGGTACCAAAAAATTGGAAGGTCATTATAATCGTTGTATCGCTCTTGAAGGGAACTATGTTGAATAATAAAAATGAATTTTGACCAAAAAAAAGTGTTTTTCTTTGTTAGACCGGGGACTTATCAGCCAACATGTTAACTTGCAATTTAGAAGACAAACATCGTTTTAAGATTCCTTGCCATCGGCAAGTGTTACCGCAAGTCAAGTAATTCCATTGTGGATGATAGTCTTTCGTAGAAGTTTCTACGCAATCCATGGTGGAGGGTACATTAGATTCGGCCTGGCCGAACTTACGGCCGTATATACTTTTTTTTATTACATTTTGAAACCTATTTAGCTCCATATATAGTCAGATATGATATTATATATACCATGTCTTATTAGATATAGTGCTGTACATGGTCCTATCCAAGCATATATTATTAGATATGCGAGATATAATTAGATATTATACTATATATTATGAGATCTGCGATTATATCTAAGCAGATCTAGCACCATATGTTATATAGCAGATCTAATTATGTCTGAACCAATAAAAGTTTGCTATTATTAGATAGGATTGGATTCTCCAATTTTCACACGGGGAACTCAAGAAACAAAATATTAGTTAAATCAATTAAACTATAAATTGAATATTTTTAAGAAATCAATTACAATTTAAAAAAAAAATGGTGTTATTTATTCTGAGTGTGACCAAATCGGAAAAGGCTAAAACTCTAACTTCCCTCGTTCGTTCGTTTCAGTTTATTTCCATAAAATCCGAAGATCCGAATGTGAATAATAAAAGGAATGCGAATGCAGTGTACTTTCAATGTGAAATCTGTTTGAGTTATTTTCGCCTTAAGCGCCATTTGGATGCCCATATACGACAACATCAACAAGGATTATGCGGATATGTCTGTACATACGAAAATTGTGACAAATCTTTCAACAGTCCCGAGGAGCTTCGTTCACATATCAATGAGCACATTCCGAATAAGTTCAAATGTGGCATAGAAAATTGTGAGCAGTTCTTTGGTAGCAACAATCGCCTAATGCAACATAGACGTGAGGCCCATTCCGATGCGGTTTTAAATTATACAAAAGCTCCCCCTCCTACATACATATGCGAAATATGTGGCCGTACTTTAAGCCAGAAAACATACAAAAGTCACAAATATGTACATATGGATAAATCTCAGTGGCCGTTTCCCTGTGATGAAGCGGGATGTACGAAAAGATTTCGATTTATCGAGCAACTTAGAATTCACAAAAATCGTCATGCCGGTATTAAGAACTTTGTGTGTCCCATTTGTAATGCGCCTAAAACAACCGTTACAGAACTGAAGGTTCACATTAATACTCACACCAACGAAAGAAACTTTGCTTGCAACATTTGCCCCAAAACATACAAAAGTAAGGCAATGCTAGCTCTTCACGTTCGTCGCACTCATACTTTATGCGATGTTTTTAAATGTCGTCTTTGCGATTATCAAACAAATAATCCTCAATGTTTAAAAATACACGAAATGAGGCATTCAGATGAGAAGCCTTTTCCCTGCAAAGAGTGTGATAAACGATTCACAAATCCAGTGAGTATGTACGCCCATATGAGAGTGCACAGTAATAAACCAAGACCAAAAAAAGTATATAAATGTGATGAGTGTGAGAAAACTTTTTTGTGTAATGCTAATCTACACAACCACAAGAAATTACATACAGAGGGTGTCACACCATACATATGCAAGCATTGTGGTCAAGGTTTTCGATGGCCAGGAAGTTATTATGCCCATGTGAAAAGGCATGCAACGAAGGAAGTTACAATCAAACCAAATGATTTATGTGAAGTCAACGTTGATGGATAATTTTGCGGCTTATAAGATTGGTTGTTCGAATTACAAATAAATGAAGCAAACACTTTAATCCTTAAAGAAATGCTATACAATTTGTTAGATTTGCTAATATCAATATATATATATATATATATATATATATATATATATATATATATATATATATATATATATATATATATATATATATATATATATATATATATATATATATAACAGGTTGGCTGATAAGTCCCCGGTCTAACAAAGACAAACACTTTTTTTTTTTTTGTAAAAATTCGTTCTTATTATTCAACATAGTTCCATAGAGCGATGCAACGATTATAACGACCTTCCCGTTTTTGGATACCATTTTGGTAGTACTCCTTCGGTTTTGCCTCAAAATAGGTCTCAGTTTCGGCGATCACCTCTTCATTGCAGCCAATTTGTTTCCTTGCGAGCATCCTTTTGAGGTCTGAGAACAAGAAAAAGTCGCTGGGGTCCAGATCTGGAGAATACGGTGGGTGGGGAAGCAATTCGAAGCCCAATTCATGAATTTTTGCCATCGTTCTCAATGACTTGTGGCACGGTGCGTTATCTTGGTGGAATAACACGTTTTTCTTCTTCATATGGGTCCGTTTTCCCGCGATTTCGACCTGCAACGCTCCAATAACGCCATATAATAGTCACTGTTGATGGTTTTTCCCTTCTCAAGATAATCGATAAAAATTATTCCATACGCATCCCAAAAAAAAAAAAGCCATTACTTCGCCAGCGGACTTTTGGGTCTTTCCACGCTTCGAAGACGGTTCACCGGTCGCTGTCCAATAAGCCGACTGTCGATTGGACTCAGGAGTGTAGTGATGGAGCCATGTTTCATCCATTGTCACATATCGACGGAAAAACTCGGGTGTATTACGAGTTAGCAGCTGCAAACACCGCTCAGAATCATCAACACGTTGTTGTTTTTAGTCAAATGTGAGCTCGCGCGGCATCCATTTTGCACAGAGTTTCCGCATATCCAAATATTGATGAATGATATGACCAACACATTCCTTTGATATCTTTAAGGCCTCTGCTATCTCGATCAACTTCATTTTACGGTCATTCAAAATCATTTTGTGGATTTTTTTTTTGATTTTTTTGATGTTTTTGTCGGTAACCACCTCTTTCGGGCGTCCACTGCGTTCACCGTCCTCAGTGCTCATTTCACCACGCTTGAATTTTGCATACCAATCAATTATTGTTGATTTTACCTGGGGCAGAGTACGGAAACTCATTATCAAGCCAAGTTCTTGCTTCCACCGTATATTTTCCCTTCAGAAAAAAGTATTTTATCAAAACACGAAATTCCTTTTTTTAAATTTTTTCACAAAAACAAAAGTTGCTTCACAAAAGACGCTCTATCTCACAAACTAATGACTTACAGACGTCAAATTTTGACACGAATCATTTGAAGCTTGGTACTATATAAAAATAATATGCATTGAATACTAGCGACCCCATCTATGTGCCAGGCCGGGGACTTATCAGCCAACCTGTTATAATATCCGAAAACGATGTTTTGCAAATGTTTTTTAATGTGCAATAAAGATTTTGTTTCAATATCAAATAGATAACTTCCAATTTTCAAAATTTGTTCCAGCAAATTGAACAATACCAGTTTTATCCGTGGGACCCATAACCTCTTGTAATTCAAAGTCAGTTTTGTATTGAAGAAAACAATTGATTAAAGTTCCGTTCTAAGGTTTTTCACAGAATAAAAATTGTGTATATCAAGAAAAATTAATATACTATATGTATTGAAAATAAAGCCTACTTATATAATTTAAATTAATAAAGAACAAAGTTGTGTATTAACCAGTATTTTCAATAAAATTGAATAAATTTGTGCTTAATGTCTCGAAAACTAAGGTCCTTCGGGAGCCATCATGGTTCAATGGTTAGCAAGCCCGCATTGCATACACAAAGTAGTGATTCGACCGAAAACACCAAAAAATTTTTAAGCGGTGGATTCTCCCACCTCAGTAATGCTGGTGACATTGCTGAGTGTTTCAAAGCTTCTCTAAGTGGTTTCACTACAATATGCAACAGGGATGAAAAATCAAATTTTTACATTTTATCAACGAGAATAAATATATTATTTTTTTTTTTGGCAAAAATTGTACCAAAATTTCAAAATAAATATAATAAACGAAAAAATAAAAATTATATTAACTAATAAAGGTTTTTATGCGAGTCCAAATTCAAAATAGTTTTCATTCCAATGTCTTTTTATACCCTGCCCCACACTGTGGAACAGGGTATTATAACATAAGTTAGTGCATATGTTTGCAACACCCAAAAGGAAACGAGATAGACAAATGGTATCTTTGGCAATATTGCTCAGGGTGGGTCCCTTGAGTGTCGATATAGCCATGTCCGTCTGTCTGTGAACAAATTTTTATAATCAAAGTCCAGGTCGCAGCTTTAGTTCAATCGACTTCAAATTTGGCATAAGTTTCCGTTTTGGGCCAGAATAACCCTATTGATTTTGGAAGAAATCCGTTCATTTAGATATACCTCCCATATGCCCATGTGGACAGAAACATAGGTGTAAGAATTTTTTTAAACGAGGCCATAGTTTCTCTATTTTATGTTTTGTTATTGAATATTTCGGAATTAAAGGGTGATACGGTCAAAATTTGGTCAATATAAACTTGACGTATTTCTTTCAATTTAAAAAACCTGAACACCCCTCATTTTGAAGGTGTGTGTGTGTAGAATGTTGCTCCTATTTTGATTTTGGAATTCACTGTTCAGTTGTCAAAATGCCGTCCAAGCAAGAAGAGAAGCGTATCAAAATTTTGCTCGCGCATCGCGAAAATCCGAGCTACTCGCACGCAAAGCTGGCAAAATCGCCAAATCAACCGTTACAAATGTAATTAAAGTGTTTGGGGAACGTTTGTCGACAGCCAGGAAGTCTGGATCGGGGGGAAATCGAAAACCGGAAGCCGCTGAGACGACAAATAGAGCTGCCGGTAGTTTCAAGCGAAACCCTAACCTCTCTCTCCGAGATGCCGCAAATAAGCTGGGTGTATCGTCTACAACCGTGCATCGAGCCGGACTATCGACTTACAAGAAGGTAGTGACTCCAAATCGCGATGATAAACAAAATACGATGGCCAAAGCGCGATCCCGGAGGCTGTACACGACGATGCTGACGAAGTTTGACTGCGTGGTAATGGACGACGAAACCTACGTCAAAGCCGACTACAAGCAGCTTCCGGGACAGGAGTTTTATACGGCAAAAGGAAGGGGAAAGGTAGCAGATATTTTCAAGCACATAAAACTGTCAAAGTTCGCAAAGAAATATCTGGTTTGGCAAGCCATCTGTACCTGTGGCTTGAAAAGCAGCATTTTCATAGCTTCCGGGACTGTCAACCAAGAAATTTACGTGAAAGAGTGTTTGAATAAACGTCTGCTGCCTTTCCTGAAGAAACACGGTTGTTCCGTACTGTTTTGGCCGGATTTGGCATCTTGCCATTACGGTAAAAAGGCCATGGAGTGGTACGCCGCCAACAACATGCAGGTGGTTCCCAAGGACAAGAACCCTCCCAACACGGCAGAGCTCCGCCCAATTGAGAAATACTGGGCTATTGCCAAGCGGAACCTAAAGAAGACCAAAAAAACTGCTAAGGACGAGCAGCAGTTGAAGGCAAACTGGCTTTCTGCGGCGAAGAAGGTGGACAAGGTGGCTGTACAAAATCGGATGGCAGGTGTCAAGCGTGAGGCCCGGCAATTCGGATTTGGAAAAGCGAAAGCCTAACTGAATATTTTTCCTGAATTTTATACTAATTGAACTTGAAAAAGAAATTTAATTTGATTTTTTAAATAAACGATTTCACCGATTTACATGCGTTTTCCCTTGACCAAATTTTGACCGTATCACCCTTTACTTATACGAGGGTGGTTCGGAAACTTCTTAGCCTATCAATGAAAGAGAATAGTTAGTTCTTCAAAAATATTTTTATTTTCCAATATAATCTGAAACTTCAATACACTTAAGGTTGAATTACACACCATGCGTCAATCCGTGCGTTGATGGAAGGGTTGATATTTTCTGTTTGTGGCAGACTATTCGAGCTTTTGATTTCAAAGAGAAATTTCAACTCTTCAATCATCGGACGCATTGAACGCATGGTATGTAATTTTACCTTTAGTACTTTTTCTAGCAATTCTATCCCTTGATTAAAATAGTTTTCCCCAAGGTCTTCAAAATAGTGGTTTACAACTGTAATTGCATCTTCATTTGGGGTAAAACGCTTGCCAGGAAGGAATTTTTTTTTTAGATTTGGGTACAAGTAAAAGTCACTGGGAGCTAAATCAGGAGAATAAGGTGGGTGGTCAAGCAACTCGTACTTTAATTCGTTGATTTTATCCATTGTTAAAACACTCTTGTGCGCTGGTGCGTTGTCTTGATGAAAAATTATTTTTTTTTTGTGTTGTAAGCCAGGACGTTTTGCTCGAATTTGTACATTTAATTGATCCAAAAGGTTGCAATAGTACTCTGAATTTATTGTTTTACCATTTTGCAGATAGTCAATTAATAAAATACCTTTGAAGCCCCAAAAAACCATTGCCATAACCTTACCAGCCGATTGAATTGTTTTTGCCTTCTTTGGGGCACTCGCTCCAGCTTCAGTCCATTGTTTGGATTGTTCTTTTGTCGCTGGAGTCCAGTGGTGGATCCATGTCTCATCAACAGTTATGAAACGACGCTTAAAATTCATTTTATTTCGCTTAAAACGTTCCAAACAAGCTTGAGAAATGTTCATTCTTATGCGTTTTTGATCGACTGTTAACAAATGCGGCACCCATCTTGCAGAAAGCTTTTTCATCTGTATGTTAGTTCTTCATGCAAAATTAAATGGACTCGATCATTTGAGATGCCCATGATATTAGGAATTTCATGCACTTTCTTTCGTCCATCATTTAATACCATATCATGCACTTTGGCTGCAATTTCTGTTGTTGTTGTTGTTTTTGTACGTCCACTACGTGGTTCATCTTCAATGCTTGTACGACCACGTTTAAATTCAGTAACCCAATTTTTTACTGTTGCATATGAAGGAGCACTTTCACCTAACACATTCACCATATCATTATGAATTTCTTGTCCCGATAAACCTTTTTTATATAAATATTTAATGACAGCACGCATTTCTAATTTTTCCATTGTAAAAGAATTGCGGATGCGTCTTTTTTGAACACCTGTTTCTATATGAAGGAGTTGCCAGATCGAAACAAAATTTAACATGTCTTCATAACAGAGATGGAAGTTTCCAAAACACTTAACTTTTTTCTGTTTATACCGCGCTTTTTGTGCTAGGCTAAGAAGTTTCCGAACTGCCCTCGTACAAAGATTGGAGATTGATAATAACGCAACTTTGAAAATCTTATGACGCAAAGTGAAAACTAGTACTAATTCAACAGCGACACAACTTCGAAACAAAACAAACCGAGTTCTAAAGGGTGATACGGTCAAAATTTGGTCAAGGGAAAACGCGTGTAAATAGATGAAATCGTTTATTTAAAAAATCAAATTAAATTTCTTTTTCAAGTTCAATTAGTATAAAATTCAGGAAAAATATTCAGTTAGGCTTTCGCTTTTCCAAATCCGAATTGCCGGGCCTCACGCTTGACACCTGCCATCAGATTTTGTACAGCCACCTTGTCCACCTTCTTCGTCGCAGAAAGCCAGTTTGCCTTGAACTGCTGCTCGTCCTTAGCCGTTTTTTTGTTCTTCTTTGGGTTCCGCTTGACAATAGCCCTGTATTTCTCAATTGGGCGGAGCTCTGGCGTGTTGGGATGGTTCTTGTCCTTGGGAACCACCTGCACGTTGTTGGCGGCGTACCACTCCATGGCCTTTTTACCGTAATGGCCAACCGTGTTTCTTCAAGAAAGGCAGCAGATGTTTATTCAAACACTCTTTCACGTAAATTTCTTGGTTGACAGTCCCGGAAGCTATGAAAATGCTGCTTTTCAAGCCACAGGTACAGATGGCTTGCCAAAACAGATATTTCTTTGCGAACTTTGACAGTTTTATGTGCTTGAAAATATCTGCTACCTTTCCCCTTCCTTTTGCCGTATAAAACTCCTGTCCCGGAAGCTGCTTGTAGTCGGCTTTGACGTAGATTTCGTCGTCCATTACCATGCAGTCAAACTTCGTCAGCATCGTCGTGTACAGCCTCCGGGATCGCGATTTGGAGTCACTACCTTCTTGTAAGTCGATAGTCCGGCTCGTTTTTTGGCTCGATGCACGGTTGTAGACGATACACCCAACTTATTTGCGGCATCTTGGAGAGAGAGGTTAGGGTTTCGCTTGAAACTACCGGCAACTCTCTTTGTCGTCTCAGCGGCTTCCGGTTTTCGATTTCCCCCCGATCCAGACTTCCTGGCTGTCGACAAACGTTCCCCAAACACTTTAATTACATTTGTAACGGTTGATTTGGCAACTTTTAGCGATTTTGCCAGCTTTGCGTGCGAGTAGCTCGGATTTTCGCGATGCACGAGCAAAATTTTGATACGCTGCTCTTCTTGCTTGGACGGCATTTTGACAACTGAAGAGTGAATTCCAAAATCAAAATAGGAGCAACATTCTACACACACACACAAAATGAGGGGTGTTCAGTCACCACCCAAAAATAACATTTTGCTCTTAAAACATGTTTGAGGTGATCATATTCCTTCTCTGGGTGTATAAGTAGCGGCCTATGTAAAGCCAATATAGATTATTAAGAAAGATAGATAAGCTCATACTGAAAGCTAATGCATCCTTTTATTGGCAAACAAATGTACTGGTTTCTTTATTTTAATATTTCAGTGGAATCCGCAGAGTTCGAGTGAAAAATCTTCGGTAATAAAACACTCGAGAACATTCAAATTAAAATGTGACATTTGTCCAAAAATATGTTTCACCAAACATTGCTTGGAAGCTCATAAAAGAATGAAGCATGAAGGACTACCGGGATTCGCTTGTACATATGAGTTCTGTGATAAGGCTTATAATCGAATAACAGACTTACATAGGCATATGGATAAACATGAGGGAGTTCAAAATGAATTCACATGTCAAGTGGAAAATTGTGGCAAAGTATTTACCGCATATTATTCCCTAAACTATCACAGACGCAAAGAACACAATTTGCTGAAGATACCCAAAAATCAGAGGGAGGAAAATAGAACAGAAAATTTGGCAACAACAAGTTCAGAAACCCAAATTAAAAATGAAAATGCCTTGGATGAAGTTATCGTAAATACCTCTTCAGAAAATTTTGAAGACTCTGTTGAGTTGGCAAAAGATCCGGACGATATACCAACATCATCTGGCCACCAACAAAAGCAGTTCGTTTGTGAAACTTGTGGAACAGTTTGTAAAAGTGCCCATTCTCTAAAACTCCATAATAAAATACATATAGATGAATGGCCTTATGTATGTGATAAACCAGGATGTGGCATAAAGTTTAAAGAGAAGAATCATATCATAACTCACTTATTATGCCATGCTGGAAAAAGTAGCTCCGAGCATCATCAAAGAAGTGTTGTCTATTGCGGTACTGTTTTAAACGATACGAGAGAATCGCGTCGACAATACATTTGCGAAATATGTGGTCGTATTTTAAACGATCAATTTTCACTGAGAAGGCACAAATATATACATGTGGACAAATCTGAGTGGCCGTTCGCCTGTGATGTGGCAGGATGTACGAAAAGGTTCCGAGTTAAGAATCAACTGAAAATTCATAAAAATCGTCATGCTGGTATTAGGAACTATGTGTGTCCCCATTGTAATGCGCGTAAAACAACCATTACCGAACTGAAGTTTCACATGATTACTCACACCAAGGAACGCCCCTTTTCTTGTAAGTTTTGTCCAAAAAAATACAAAATTGCCCCAACTCTGGCTCTTCACGTTCGCCGCAATCATACGGAATGCAAATATTCTAAATGTCGTTTTTGCGATTATCAAACAACAAATCCTCAACGTTTGAAATACCATGAGACAAAGCACACGGGTGAGAAGCCTTATTCTTGTTCAGAGTGTGACGAACGATTCCCAACTCCCTGGAGTCGGCGGGTCCATATGCAAACGCATGCAAATACGAGTAATGAAGCAAATTTAAATGCTTGTGATGAGTGTGGGAAGACTTTTAAGCAGCTGGCTAGTCTACGGAACCACAAAAAATTACACACCGAGGGTGTCACACCGCACATATGCCAGCATTGTGGCCAAGGTTTTCGATGGCCAGGAAGTTATTACGCCCATTTGAAGAGACATTCAACGAAGGAAGTTACAGTTAAAAAAGAAGATCAAAATGAAATCAATGTTAATGAATAACTATCTGGTATAGGTTTAATTATTACGAAATCAATTAAAATAAATAAAATGTAACAAATACACGCAAAGAAAAAACGTGTACCGAAAACGACGTTTGTCGTTTGTTACAGTTTTTTTTTTGTTTTTTGAAAATTTTGAACTTTTATCACCAAAAAAATTCGTTTACAAAATTTTTATTTTTTGTTTAGTTTTCTTAGTTGACCTTTGGAATTTTATAATTATTGGGGAATTTTATAATCAATTGGCTTGAGGTCATGATAAATGAAAAATGCTGTTTAATTGTTTTTCATTGTTTTATTATTGAAATATTGCTATTTCGGATATTTTGATACACCTTCGGTGATCATCTTCAGCGAGATATTATCTATAAAATATCATAATTTAAATATTTGACAATATTTACTTTCACAATGGTTATTAACAAAAATATAACAATGATTCTATATTTACATTTTACAAAGTAATAGACCTTCTCCTTGCAAAGCTCATATCTAACTAAAGCTATCTTACTTATGTTTGTGTCTTTGTATAAGATTTCTATAAATCTGTGCACAGTGGTCTGTGTCGGTTTTGTAATTCATACGTTCGTCAGTGGGTGTATTTATTATAAAGGGTGATACGGTCAAAATTTGGTCAAGGGAAAACGCATGTAAATCGGTGAAATCGTTTATTTAAAAAATCAAATTAAATTTCTTTTTCAAGTTCAATTGGTATAAAATTCAGGAAAAATATTCAGTTAGGCTTTCGCTTTTCCAAATCCGAATTGCCGGGCCTCACGCTTGACACCTGCCATCAGATTTTGGACAGCCACCTTGTCCACCTTCTACGCCGGAGAAAGCCAGTTTGCCTTGAACTGCTGCTCGTCCTTAGCAGTTTTTTTTTTGTCTTCTTTAGGTTCCGCTTGACAATAGTCCAATATTTCTCAATTGGGCGGAGCTCTGGCGTGTTGGGAGGGTTCTTATCCTTGGGAACCACCTGCACATTGTTGGCGGCGTACCACTCCATGGCCTTTGTACCGTAATGGCAAGATGCCAAATCCGGCCAAAACAGTACGAAACAACCGTGTTTCTTCAGGAAAGGCAGCAGACGTTTATTCAAACACTCTTCCACGTAAATTTCTTGGTTGACACTCCCGGAAGCTAAGAAAATGCTGCTTTTCAAGCCACAGGTACAGATGGCTTGCCAAACCAGATATTTCTTTGCGAACTTTGACAGTTTTATGTGCTTGAAAATATCTGCCACCTTTCCCCTTCCTTTTGCCGTATAAAACACCTGTCCCAGAAGCTGCTTGTAGTCGGCTTTGACGTAGGTTTCGTCGTCCATTACCACGCAGTCAAACTTCGTCAGCATCGTCGTGTACAGCCTCCGGGATCGCGCTTTGGCCGTCGTATTTTGTTTATCATCGCGATTTGGAGTCACTACCTTCTTGTAAGTCGATAGTCCGGCTCGTTTTTTGGCTCGATGCACGGTTGTAGACGATACACCCAACTTATTTGCGGCATCTCGGGGAGAGAGGTTAGGGTTTCGCTTGAAACTACCGGCAACTCTCTTTGTCGTCTCAGCGGCTTCCGGTTTTCGATTTCCCCCCGATCCAGACTTCCTGGCTGTCGACAAACGTTCCCCAAACACTTTAATTACATTTGTAACGGTTGATTTGGCAACTTTTAGCGATTTTTCCAGCTTTGCGTGCGAGTAGCTCGGATTTTCGCGATGCGCGAACAAAATTTTGATACGCTGCTCTTCTTGCTTGGACGGCATTTTGACAACTGAAGAGTGAATACCAAAATCAAAATAGGAGCAACATTATACACACACACACCTTCAAAATGAGGGGTGTTCAGGTTTTTTTAAATTGAAAGAAATACGTCAAGTTTATATTGACCAAATTTTTACCGTATCACCCTTTATGTAACATCTCCAATGTGTATCTTCTCTTAGTATTCTCTTCCATCGTCAGTATTTCAACATTCTTGAAATTTGGTATGTGTCCTGTAGTCGTGCAATGTGCTGCAAGGGTCGTTTTTTGTTCTAGGGGCTTGTCTTTCATCTTTCGGTCGGACTTGTGGGCAGAAAGTCTAGTTTTTAATTTGGACCTGGTAGTGTCAACATAAGACATTGGACATGGATTGGTTTCTTGCCCATCACATTTTATTTTGTATACCACATTCGATTTGTCTTTCATCTTCATCTGGGTTTTTGTTTTACTAAATAGGTCATTTATTGTCCTGTTACACTTTAGCGCTAATTTGTAGTTATCCTTTTTGCAAATATTTGATTTTTCAAATCTTTCGGAAAACCCCGGTACATATGTCGTCTTTTTGAAAACCATGGATGTGGCTTCTTGTTTGTTGTGATCCTTATTCCCTTTATTTTTCACGTATTTTATGAGATCATAGATTGTGTCATTTGGGGAAGTCATTTTGTTGTAGTATCCATCGTATTTTCTTCTCGTTAGTCTTGTGAAATCTTACGTCGCTTATGTTTAAAACCATAAGATCAGTGTTGATCTTAATACGCCGAGGATGATTAGAGTGAAAATTTATTAATCTTCCTAATGCGGTTTTCTTTTGATACCAATCCAATATTAATTGATTCTTATGTCATTGAACAACAGTGTCAAGATAAGGTAATTTTCCTTCGGTTTCACATTCCATTGTGAATTGAAGTTGTCGATTAAAGGCGTTAAGTGTCGTCAATGTGTTGCTAACTTCATCTTTATCTATGATGCAAAATTTGTCATCAACATATTTAGTCATAAATCTTGTTTTTTTTTTTTTTAAAGAGTTTGTTCATCGAGTCGTCCAATAATTTCTCCATTATAATATCCGCGATTATGAGAGATGGTTGGGTTAGGTAGCAGCCCGATGTATCAGGCTCACTTAGACTATTCAGTCCATTGTGGTACCACAATGGTGAACTTCTCTCTTATCACTGAGTGCTGCCCGATTCCATGTTAAGCTCAATGACAAGGGACCTCCTTTTTATAGCCGAGTCCGAACGGCGTTCCACATTGCAGTTAAACCACTTAGAGAAGCTTTGAAACCCTCAGAAATGTCACCAGCATTACTGAGGTGGGATAATCCACCGCTGAAAAACTTTTTGGTGTTCGGTCGAAGCAGGAATCGAACCCACGACCTTGTGTATGCAAGGCGGGCATGCTAACCATTGCACCACGGTGGGAGATATACCCAGCAAAAAATGGAGCACTATTTCAGCAGGATTATAAAGGGTGATTCTTTTGAGGTTAGGATTTTCATGCATTAGTATTTGACAGATCACGTGGGATTTCAGACATGGTGTCAAAGAGAAAGATGCTCAGTATGCTTTGACATTTCATCATGAATAGACTTACTAACGAGCAACGCTTGCAAATCATTGAATTTTATTACCAAAATCAGTGTTCGGTTCGAAATGTGTTTATCGACAAATTTTGTTCAGCGATGAGGCTCATTTCTGGTTGAATGGCTACGTAAATAAGCAAAATTGCCGCATTTGGAGTGAAGAGCAACCAGAAGCCGTTCAAGAACTGCCCATGCATCCCGAAAAATGCACTGTTTGGTGTGGTTTGTACGCTGGTGGAATCATTGGACCGTATTTTTTCAAAGATGCTGTTGGACGCAACGTTACGGTGAATGGCGATCGCTATCGTTCGATGCTAACAAACTTTTTGTTGCCAAAAATGGAAGAACTGAACTTGGTTGACATGTGGTTTCAACAAGATGGCGCTACATGCCACACAGCTCGCGATTCTATGGCCATTTTGAGGGAAAACTTCGGAGAACAATTCATCTCAAGAAATGGACCGGTAAGTTGGCCACCAAGATCATGCGATTTGACGCCTTTAGACTATTTTTTGTGGGGCTACGTCAAGTCTAAAGTCTACAGAAATAAGCCAGCAACTATTCCAGCTTTGGAAGACAACATTTCCGAAGAAATTCGGGCTATTCCGGCCGAAATGCTCGAAAAAGTTGCCCAAAATTGGACTTTCCGAATGGACCACCTAAGACGCAGCCGCGGTCAACATTTAAATGAAATTATCTTCAAAAAGTAAATGTCATGGACCAATCTAACGTTTCAAATAAAGAACCGATGAGATTTTGCAAATTTTATGCGTTTTTTTTTTTTTAAAAGTTATCAAGCTCTTAACAAATCACCCTTTAATTGAGAGAAGCAGTACCAACTGCTTACAAAACAACCGAATCAGCGCTGATTTTTGTGGGCGATGTCCCGCAGCTTCTACATAGCGCTGATATAATTGCACATTTTAATAGATATATTGCTCAGAAGTTATATATAATCTTGAGTATAGCATTGTTGGCGTGTAGGAAAACAGCACTACCTCTCATGCATCTATACTGCATGAATTGGTTGCAATAAGTTTGATTACTCGTTTACGTTATTGCCACCGATTCATGCAGTGAGGATGCACTGCCTACTTTATTGTATACCTAAAGGCGCAACTAAACTCTTACTGCTGAAGTATTTGTTGCTGGGATAGGAGATCCCATCGGCATTCCTTTGGTTTGTTCAAATATCTTATCGTCATATGTGAAATATCTGAAGTCCTTTATGCATAGGGTCACTATTTCTAACAACAAATCCATTGGTATTTTGGTAAATTCATGTATTATAGTCCATTTTTATACCCTAAACCACATAGTGGTCAGGGTATAATAAGTTTGATCGGCCAAAAAATGTGCCTACCAGAAATATTGATTTTAGACCCCATAAAATATATACCGATCGACTCAGAATCACCTCCTGAGTCGATCTAGCGCTTGGTGTCCGTCCGTCCACAGGATTCCGGTCGCAACTATTAACCGATTTTGATGAAATTTGGTACAGGGAGTTTTTTGGGAACAAGGACGAACGCTATTGAATTTGGAAGAAATCGGATCAAATTTACATATAGCTCCCATATATATATATATATATCGCCCGATTTCGACAAATGGGGTCACGTTGCGTTTGTTTTCAAACGGATCGTCACCAAATTTGGCAAAAGATAATCTTTTTCATCGTTCTTCAAGTCTGCAAAATTTCATCTAAATCGGTTCAGATTTAGATATAGCTCCCATATATATGTATCGCCCGATTTTCCCAAATTTGGTCATAAAAACCTTATTTATTAAGCGATCTGACTAAAACTTGGCTTACTCTAATCTTTTATGGTACTGACAATATGTTCCAAAAATAATCGAAATCGGTTCAGATTTAGATATAGCTCCCATATATATGTATCGCCCGATTTTGCCAAATTTGGCCGTAAAACCCCTATTTATCAACCGCTAGTGCTCAAAGTTGGCTAAATATAATCTTCTATACCTCTAACTGTATGTGCGCAATTTCATCGAAATCGGTTCAGATTTAGATATAGCTCCCATATATATGTATCGCCCGATTTGGTCAAATTTGGCCGTAAAACCCTTATTTATCAACCGATCGTACTTAAAGTTGGCTAAATGTAATATTCTATAGCTCTAACTGTAATCTTCTATACCTCTAACTGTATGTGCGCAATTTCATCGAAATCGGTTCAGATTTAGATATAGCTCCCATATATATGTATCGCCCGATTTGGTCAAATTTGGCCGATCTCCCGATGTAACTCCTTGGGTTTCTAGAAACCGTAGTTTTTATCTGATTTGCCTGAAATTGTAAATATTCTGGTATTTTAGGCTCACAAAAACGTGTATCGGATTAAGTTTTTATCGATCCATTTGGTAATGCCTTCATATAGACCGACTTCACTTCTTGAGGGTGTAGAAGGCGCACTGATCATGAAAATTGCTTGAAACTCAATGTAAAATTTCCAGATTTTACTTCTACAGATTTAGGATTTCAAATCAAGACTTTATTTTATATTTTTCTTGCACACTTAAAAGAGATGTTAATGATTCCTCTAAAAATGGTTCTTATAAATCCAGAATCTGATATTGTCCTCATAGGTGAAATCTTTAAATTTATCTTCGGGAATATCCTCAAGTCCTCAAGCCCTCCTGAAATTTCAAAGGAAACCCTAATATTTGGTTCATGGTGGTGGGTATTTAAGATTCGGCCCGGCCGAACTTTGTGCTGTATATACTTGTTATAATATTAAATTGAGCCGACGGGCTTTTTGGGCAGCAAATAAATCAATGACTTCTTCAGTCGGCACATTTATTCGGCGATGAACCGACATTAATGCCAATCCTTTGAGTCTACTCTCGCTAGTCGAATTTCTAAAATACGTCTTTAATCTCTTCATTGTTGAAAATGAACGTTCGGATGAGCACGTAGTAACTGCAGGGATGGAAAATGCAGTATAGTACTATAGTACTTTTTTCAAACTTTTTTCACCCCGGTCAGTACCGTAGTACCCCCGCGAATGATTTAGTACCTTTTGTGTAGACATTTTTGAGTCGATATCAGATTTATGGTACAATAGCTTTGACAAAATATTTTAATATTTTCAGAAAGTCTTTATCAACCTTATTTGCTAATAGTCTTTTACAAATATGGCAAAACAGACATGTTCATGTGGGAAGAAAATCTCGATTTTGTAAAAGACATAGTCAAAAACAGGATTTTATTGAACTTCAAGAAAGTTTTAGTCGAAAAAAGAATGCGATTCTATATTATCGATTTTTTATTTCGGTAGAAATAGTTGTCAACATTTTTTTTCTATATAGAATTTTTGCAAAATTTTATTTTTATAGAAAATTTTGTCAAAATTTTATTTCAATTGAAAATTTTGTAAATTTTTTTTTTTTATTTTATTTAAAATCATAATAAATTATAAAAATAAATACAAAAAAATGAAGGTACTAACAACTAAGGTTTTCGACCTAATAAAAATTTTATTTCTATAGGAAATTTTTGCAAAATTTTATTTCTATAGAAAATTTTGTCAAAATTTTATTTTCTTTAAAATTCAGTCTCTTGACAATAATCTTCCAGTGAAATTTTTGTTGAAATTTAGTAAAAAGTACCTTTCCGCTCAACAAATACCTTTTTTTAATTTCTTAAAAATTGTATTTTCCATCCCTGAGTAACTGGCAAAGTGACCAAATTTTTTAAAAGAATATTCACGTTTGGAAAATCTCTCTATTGCTTCCATCGCTGAATTAGGCAGGTTCTTTTCGCAGGTTTTGCGCCATTTCATTTACACATGTGTGTTTGGCTGTTTCGTTGTTGTTGCTATGGCCAAACAAAGCGAGTCATGTTCACAAAAAGAACAACAAACACACATAAAAAGCAGAAATACATTTTCCAAAAATGAAATTTGTGGTGCGAGAACAAAAATAATGTGTTTTTTTTCGACCGTCGTTTGACGGGCTTTTCAACTAGTATTCTATGATTTGTGCAAGTTTTATAGGTAAGCGTTTTTCAAAATAAAACCTCCAGCTTTTCTTCAACATCTTCGATAAAATTTTTCTATGCAGCTAAAAATACATATTTATTTATATAAAAATATTCATTCATTTCGGGGGGTTTGATCCCCCTCACCCCCCCCCCCCCCTGAATACGGCCTTGACTGATCGTACTCAAATTTTACAAAAAGTGACCTTCTCTGATATCAATCATACCTGCAAAATATTATACAAATTGGTTCAGATTTATGCATCGCTCGATTTTGTCATAGTTGGCCATAATACTCTTATTTATTAACCTATGTTATTCAAATTTCAAATTTTGATGTACTAGCTGATCGTATTTAGACTTACATGTAGTTCTTACATAAATCTATTGGCCTATTTGCAGAAATTTGGATTTATTACCCACAACTAATTGACCGATTTCCTCTTTTTTAATAATGGACTCAATATTAGTGGCATACTAACTCTTTTGGTGTAAAATAAACTATAGCTCCTAATATTATACATTTCTGCTCAGATTGTGACAAGACACCCATAATTATGTACCCCCCTCTATGTTCCCCAAAACCTATACCAATGATACCCCACAAATACTTATGTTTACTAATTCAGTAGGGGTGGTTTAGGGTATGATATAGTCGGCCCCGCCCGACTTTCTTTAATCGTCTTTATCGCTAGATTTATAGGTACACTGGGAAAGAGGGATACCACATCAAATGAGATTAGTAACTCGTTGTCCTTTATTGTTTGCTTGTTTATTCTTTCCTTAAATTCTATTCCATCTTTTATATTGTACTTTGAGTCATTCGTAAGATTTTTCAATATATTTGATATATATTTTGATACGTTATACGTAGGAGAATTGATGAAAGAACAAATGGGTCTTAGAGGTGTACCTTCCTTATGAATTTTTGGGAGTCCGTATATCCTTGGAGCTGTGGCAGTTTTGCTTGTCAATTTATATTTTTCGTTCGCATTCAGTATATTCATGTTGAATATATATATAATAGCAATATTTCAATAATAAAACAATTACAACAGCATTTTTCATTTATCATGACCTCAAGCCAAACGAAAAATCCCAATAATTATTTTTATTTTTTCAATAAAAAATATATATATTTGAACCAAAAACACAGTCCATTTCGTTTATACCAAGCACTCTTCTTTACTGACTTGTAAGTCTTTAATAAGACACATTTTACAGTTTCATAGTAGGACACATTTTACAGTTTATTATAGTACATAGTATTCGGAATCTTCCGAACGTATTTGGAATATATATAAAAAACAAAACAATATATATGGTGTTCGGTCGAAGCAGGGGTCGAACCCAGGACCCTTGGTATGCAAGGCTGACGTACCAACCACAGGTCCACGGTGCCCAACTAAATGAATGTTTCTGTTCAAAGAATAAAGCCGCCGATCGGTGGGACTGAATAAGAAGTCGATTTCCTCTTACTTTGGGAGAAGCCCATCATGTTTAAGTGAAGATGAGAGACTCTACAATGTGACTTGTAAAGATCCAGAAAGGATACCCATATTGTATTGAATCAATAATATTTTTAATTAAAACAATTAATATTTTAATTAGCTTCGATGATTGAGTGTATTTATTCCGCAAATGAAGAAATTTCAATTAAAAATGTATTGTATCAATTAATACAGTGATTAAAAGACAAATACTGTGTGGCGAGGTACATATTCGTGTTTCTTGCAAATACTGCCGATCTGAAGGCTTTCGATAGATTCAGTTAACTTTCTCCTTCGTATTTGAAAGATACTAGCAAAAAAAAAAAACTAAAGGAATCGTTTATTGGCCAAAACACATAATTGTCTCTTTTTTTAATATTTCAGTGGATTCAGCAGAGTTTAAGTGAAAAATATTCTGCCATACAACACTCGAAAAGAATCAAATTCAAATGTGACATTTGTCCAAAAACATTTTTCACCAAACATGGCTTGGAAGCTCATCAAAGAAGGCATCAAGGACTATCGGGATTCGCGTGTCCATATGAGTTATGTGATAAGGCTTATAATCGAATAACAGACTTGCGTAGGCATATGGCTAAACATGAAGGAGTTAAAAATGAATTCATATGTGAAGTGCAAAATTGTGGCAAGCTATTTAGCGAATATTATGCCCTAAACCATCATAGACGTAAAGATCACAATTTTGTGATGATACCCAAAAGACAGAGGGAAGAAAATAGAACAGAAAATCTGGGAACAACAAGTTCAGAAACTAACATTGAAAACGAAAATACCATGGATGAAAGTATCGAAAATACCTTGGATGAATGTATCGAAAATACCATGTTTAAATATCTTGAAAATTCTGTCGAGATAGCAAAAGATCCGGACGTTACACCAAAATCATCTGACCACCAACAAAAGCAGTTCGTTTGTGAAACTTGTGGAACAGTTTGTAAAAATGCCTATTCTCTAAAACTCCATAGTCAAATACATATAGATGAATGGCCTTATGTATGTGATAAACCAGGATGTGGCATAAAGTTTAAAGAGAAGAATCATATCATAACTCACTTATTATGTCATGCTGGAAAAAGTAGCTCCGAGCATCATCAAAGAAGTGTTGTCTATTGCGGTACTGTTTTAAACGATACGAGAGAATCTCGTCGACAATACATTTGCGAAATATGTGGTCGTATTTTAAACGATCAATTTTCACTGAGAAGGCACAAATATATACATGTGGACAAATCTGAGTGGCCGTTCGCCTGTGATGTGGCAGGATGTACGAAAAGGTTCCGAGTTAAGCATCAACTGAAAATTCATAAAAATCGTCATGCTGGTATTAGGAACTATGTGTGTCCCCATTGTAATGCACGTAAAACAACCATTACCGAACTGAAGTTTCACATGATTACTCACACCAACGAACGACCCTTTTCTTGTAAGTTTTGTCCCAAAACATACAAAATTGCCCCAGCTCTGGCTCTTCATGTTCGCCGCAATCATACGGAATGCAAATATTTTAAATGCCGTTTTTGCGATTATCAAACAACAAATCCTCAACGTTTGAAATACCATGAGACAAAGCACACGGGTGAGAAGCCTTATTCGTGCTCAGAGTGCGACAAACGTTTCACAACTCCCTGGAGTCGGCGGGTCCATATGCAAACGCATGCAAATACGAGTAAAGAAGCAAAATTACATGCTTGTGATGAGTGTGGGAAGACTTTTAAGCAGCTGGCTAGTCTACGGAACCACAAAAAATTACACACCGAGGGTGTCACACCGCACATATGCCAGCATTGTGGCCAAGGTTTTCGATGGCCAGGAAGTTATTACGCCCATTTGAAGAGACATTCAACGAAGGAAGTTACAGTCAAAAAAGAAGATCAAAATGAAGTCATCGTTCATGAATAATTCTCTGGCATAGGGCTAAGTTATTTCAAAATTAATTAAATCAAATAAAATGTAACAAATATTTGATTGCTAAAAAAAACTAATGTTGTTTTTTTTTTCTTGTAAAAAATGCGCACTTTTTTGCATTTTGCTCGGAAAATTAAGTTTTTTAATTTTTTTTTTATAAAAAGCAGGCAAATTTCGAAAAGGCTTCGAATTCTGTTGTGAAAATAGTACCACGCAAAGAGGCAAATTGCGGGCATATCAGCACTGCCGACAAACGAAAGTGCTGCGAATGCCCTGTTTGAAATAATTGAATATTTTTTAGGTTGGCAACATTTTAAAAATACGCATTCTGTGCAGACAAAAAGCACTTTTTTCAGAAAAGAAAACACCATACGTTTTTATACCCTCCACCATAGGATGGGGGGTATATTAACTTTGTCATTACGTTAGTAACACATCGAAATATTGATCTAAGAACCAATAAAGTATATATATTCTGGGTCGTGGTGAAATTCTGAGTCGATCTGAGCATGTCCGTCCGTCCATCTGTTAAAATCAAGCTAACTTCCAAACAAACAAGCTATCGACTTGAAACTTGTCACAAGTAGTTGTTATTGATGTAGGTCGGATGGTATTGCAAATGGGCCATATCGGTCCACTTTTACGTATAGTCCCCATATAAACGGATCCCCAAATTTGGCTTGCGGATCCTCTAAGAGAGGCAAATTTCATCCGATCCGGCTGAAATTTGGTACATGGTGTTAGTATATGGTCTCTAACAACCATGCAAAAACTGGTCCACATCGGTCCATAATTATATATAGCCCCCATATAGACGGATCCCCAAATTTGGCTTGCGAATCCTCTAAGAGAGGCAAATTTCATCCGATCCGGCTGAAATTTGGTACATGGTGTTAGTATATGGTCTCTAACAACCGTGCAAAAATTGGTCCACATGGGTCCATAATTATATATATCCCCCATATAAACCGATTCTCAGATTTGGCTTGTGGAGCCTCTAAGAAAAGCAAATTTCATCCGCTCCGGCTGAAATTTGGTATATGATGTTAGTATATGGTCTCTAACAACCATGTAAAAACTGGTCCACATCGGTCCATAATTATATATAGCCCCCATATAGACCGATCCGCAGATTTGGCTTGCGGAGCCTCTAAGAGAAGCAAATTTCATCCGATCCGGCTGAAATAGTGTCAGCATATGATATCTAACAACCATACAAAAATTGGTCCCCATCGGTCCATAATTATATATAGCCCCCATATAATCAGATCACCAGATTTTACCTCTGGAGCCTCTTGGAAGTCCAAAATTTATCTGATTCACTTAAAATTTGGTACATGGTGTCAGCATATGATCTCTAACAACCATGCAAAAATTGGTCCACATCGGTCCATAATTATATATAGCCCTCATATAAACCGATCCCCAGATTTGACCTCTGGAACCTCTTGGAAGTCCAAAATTCATATGATTCAGTTGAAATTTGGTACGTGGTGTTAATATATGGGCTCAAACACCCATGCAAAAATTGGTCCACATCGGTCCATAATTATATATAGCCCCCATATAAACCGATCCCCAGATTTGGCTTGCGGAGCCTCTAACAGAAGCAAATTTCATCCGAGTCAGTTGAAATTTGGTACATTGTGCTAGTATATGGCCGTTAACAACCATGCCTAACTAGGTCCATATCGGTCTATAGTTATATATAGCCCTCAGATAAATCGATCCCCAATCACACAAAAATTGGTCCATATCAAGTTCATAATTGTATATAGCCGACATATAAGCGACCTCCCATATTTCAATTCTGGCTCTCTACGTACCGTGCAAAAGACCATATTGATTCGTAATTATTTGTGGACTTACCTATACATACCTTTTTCGTCTAATATATACGACGTATGGACTAACTCACAATTTAGAAAACGATGTTAAGAATTTTTAAGATACCACAACCCAAGTAATTCGATTGTGGATGAAAGTTTTTCGTAGAAGTTTCTACGCAATCCATGTTATGTTTTATTTTTATCTGGTGTATATATCAACACTATAAACACAAAATTTTGCGTCATTGTCAAAAACCTAAAAAATGTAAAATGACTAAAGCGGCGTTCACACCAAGCACGGCGTTTGGGGTTTGGCCCACTCACAAAAAAAATCAGCTTCAATTACGAAATTAAATAATCCAATTAAATGATAAATTTAAATGATAATATTAATCATCGACGTTAATTAGAAAATTAATTGATCCAATGAAAAATTTAATTGATTCAATTAATTTAGTTGATTAATTTTCGTTTTAATTAAGAAATTAGTTAAATCAAGGATTTTTAATTGAATATTTATCAAATTCAACTAAGATGTGGATTTAAAAAAAAATATTCCTGATATTTGTATGTGTTATAAGTATTTTAAAACGAGACGCTTTCTATCCCAGCAAAAAAAGCGTCGCCAAAAAAGTATTAAAAATGTTCTTTTTGGATCCGGAAGTGATGCAAAATTGGCGCAGAAGCGATGAATTTAACATGGGATGTCCACCATTTCAACAGCCGTTGCACTGAATATGCACCACTTCTTTAAATGTGATCCGAATTCAGTGTTTTGGAAGTGAATTAAAAAATTTTGTGGTATTTTGACAAATAATTAATTTTTATAATTTTTTATGATTTTTAATGCAATCTAACAGTTCTCTGAAACCCTTGACCTCAAATATTTTCAAAATTTCGCAATTTTTCTAGAATGAATTTAGAAATTGTTTGGACAAAATTTAAATAATTTATACCATTTTATTAATCCTTACCATGTTTTTAACATATTTAAAACAAACAAGTATATACGGCCGTAAGTTCGGCCAGGCCGAAGCTTATGTACCCTCCACCATGGATTGCGTAGAAACTTCTACTGAAAACTGTCATCCACAATCGAATTACTTGGGTTGCGGTAACACTTGCCGATGGCAAGGTATCTTAAAACTTCCTAACACCGTCTTCTAAATTACAAGGTAGTCCATACGTGGTATATATTAAACTAAAAAAGACCGATTAACTACGTATATAATTAAGTTTAGAGTTTCTATAGAAATAAAATTTTGACAAAATAAAATTTTGACAACATTTTCTATAGAAGTAAAATTTGGAAAAAATTTTCTATAGAAATAAAATTTGGAAAAAATTTTCTATAGGAATAAAATTTTGACAAAATTTTCTATAGAAATAAAATTTTGACAACATTTTCTATAGAAATAAAATTTCGTCAAAATTTTCTATAGAAATAAAATGTTTACAAAATTTTCTATAGAAATAAAATTTTAACAAAATTTTCTATAGAAATAAAATTTTGACAAAATTTTCTATAGAAATAACATTTTGACAATGTTTCCCATAAAAATAAAATTTTGGTAGATTATTTTTGGCTCGAGTGGCAACCATGAATATGAACCCATATGGACCAATTTTTGTGTGATTGGGGATCGGCTATATATAACTATAGACCGACTGGACTAATTTTGGCATGGATATTAGCGGCCTTATACTAACACCACGTTGCAAATTTCAACCGGATCGGATAAATTTTGCTCCTCCAAGAGGCTCCGGAGATCAAATCTGGGGAACCGTTTATATGGGGGCTATATATAATTATGGACCGATATGGACCAATTCTTGCGTGTTTGTTAGAGAACATATTCTGACACCATGTTCCAAATTTCAACCGGATCGGATGAATTTTGCTCCTCCAAGAGGCTCCGGAGGACAAATCAGGGAATCGATTTATATGGGGGCTATATATAATTATCGACCGATATGGACCAATTTTTGCATGGTTATTAGTAAACATATACCAACACCATGTACCAAATTTCAGCCGGATCGAATGAAATTTTCGTTTCTTAGAGGCTCCGCAAGCCAAATCGGGGGATCGGTTTATATGGGGGCTATATATAATTATGGACCGATGTGGACCAATTTTTGCATGGACATTAGAGACCATATACTAACACCATGTACCAAATTTCAGCCGGATCGGATGAAATTTGGTTCTCTTAGAGGCTCCGCAAGCCAAATCGGGGGATCGGTTTATATGGGGGCTATATGTAATTATGGACCGATATGGACCAATTTTTGCATGGTTGTTAGATACCATATACTAACATCATGTACCAAATTTCAGCCGGATCGGATGAAATTTGCTTCTCTTAGAGCAATCGCAAGCCAAATTTGGGGGTCCGTTTATATGGGGGCTATACGTAAAAGTGGACCGATATGGCCCATTTGCAATACCATCCGACCTACATCAATAACAACTACTTGTGGCAAGTTTCAAGTCGATAGCTTATTTCGTTCGGAAGTTAGCGTGATTTCAACAGACGGACGGACGTACATGCTCAGATCGACTCAGAATTTCACCACGACCCAGAATATATATACTTTATGGGGTCTTAGAGCAATATTTCGATGTGTTACAAACGGAATGACAAAGTTAATATACCCCCATCCTATGGTGGAGGGTATAAAAATGTTAAAATTGCCCTTTAAAAGTATGAAAAAAGCGAGTTATAAAAAATTGAATTAAAGGAACTTCCTGAGTAGTTAAAATAAAGAACATCTCTGGATGGACATTTTTGAAAGTGCTTTTAAAGTTGTGCCTTTAGAAGTTCTTCCAAATTTTTTTTTGCTGAGATATAACAATAAAAGCGTTGCCCAAAACCAAGAGCAATGCTCAAAGCCGCTTGTGATCTCAACCCGTGGGACTTTTGGGGCTCTGGGGTGTTTTGAAGTGTAGGGTTGGTAATGGTTCTAAAATTTTCTATAGAAAAAACATTTTGACAAAATTTTCTATAGAAAAAAACATTTTGAAAAAATTTTCTATATTGATCAAGCTACTTCTTTGATCCTTACAAACTGTGTGGTCCGCTGTTCGAATCCCCGTCCGGCAAAAGGTAAAATTAAAATAAAAAAAATCATAAAATTGAATAATTTCTTCTACAATGTTTGTATTACAGAAAAAGGTGCTAAGAACTAAAAAATCTCCTGGAAGTGAGAAAGATGTCGGGGAATATACAATTGGGCAGAAACAAAATTTTGAGCATTCAGGTCGAAAACCTATGTTGTTAGCACCTATATTACCTGTTTATTTTCATAATTCATAATGATTGTAAATAAATAAATAAATAAATAAAATTTTGAGCACAATATTGTTTGGGAGAATTTTTTTAAGCATATAATATTTTTGGGTGCAAAATGCTTCCAAACATATTATATGGTCACATAATAACATATTGTTTTTTGGAAGACAACATTATTGAATTTGGATGCAAAAATACAAAATGTTTGGAACTTAGACTACCCAAACATATATTGTTTAGACCAATATGCTTTCAAACATATTATATATTGGTAGAGATCAAACATATAAATGTTTGGGCAATACCCAAAAATGTATATGCTTGAAGCAAAATATGTTTGGGAGTATATGTTACAAAAGCGACTTTTTGTGAGGGTGTAGAAACTTCTACTGAAGACTGTCATCCGCAATCGAATTACTTGAGTTGCGGTAACACTTGCCGATGGCAAGGTATCTTAAAACTGCCTAACACCGTAATATATACCACATAGTCCATACGTGGTATATATTAAACTAAAAAGGCCGATTAAATACGTATATAATTAAGTTTAAAGTTTCTATAGAAATAAAATTTTGACAACATTTTCTATAGAAGTAAAATTTGGAAAAAATGTTCTATAGAAATAAAATTTGGAAAAAAAATTTCTATAGAAATAAAATTTGGAAAAAATTTTCTATAGAAATAAAATTTGGAAAAAATTTTCTATAGAAATAAAATTTTGACAAAATTTTCGATAGAAATAAAATTTTGACAAATTTTTCGATAGAAATAAAATTTTGACAAAATTTTCTATAGATATAACACTTTGACAATGTTTTCTATAAAAATAAAATTTTTGTAGATTATTTTTGGCTCGAGTGTCAACCATGATTATGAACCGATATGGACCAATTTTTGTGTGATTATAGATCGGCTATATATAATTATGGACCGATATGGACCAATTCTTGCATGGTTGTTAGAGATCATATACTAACACCACGTACCAAATTTCAACCGGATCGGATGAATTTTGCTCCTCTAAGAGGCTCCAGAGGTCAAATCTGGGGATCGGCTTATATGGGGGCTATATATAATTATGGACCGATATGGACCAATTCTTGCATGGTTGTTAGAGATCATATACTAACACCACGTACCAAATTTCAACCGGATCGGATGAATTTTGCTCCTCTAAGAGGTTCCGGAGGTCAAATCTGGGGATCGGCTTATATGGGGGCTATATATAATTATGGACCGATATGGATCAAATTTGGCATGGTTGTTAGAGACCATATACCAACACCATGTACCAAATTTCAGCCGGATCGGATGAAATTTGCTTCTCTTAGAGGCTCCGTAAGCCAAATCGGGAGATCGGTTTATATGGGGGCTATATATAATTATGGACCGATGTGGACTAATTTTTGCATGGTTGTTAAAGACCATATACTAACACCATGTACCAAATTTCAGCCGGATCGGATGAAATTTGGTTCTCTTAGAGGCTCCGCAAGCCAAATCGGGGGATCGGTTTATATGGGGGCTATTTGTAATTATGGACCGATATGGACCAATTTCTGCATGGTTGTTAGAGACCATATACTAACACCATGTACCAAATTTCAGGCGGAAATTTGCTTCTCTTAGAGCAATCGCAAGCCAAATTTGGGGGTCCGTTTATATGGGGGCTATACGTAAAAGTGGACCGATATGGCCCATTTGCAATACCATCCGACCTACATCAATAACAACTATTTGTGCCAAGTTTCAAGTCGATAGCTTGTTTCGTTCGGAAGTTAGCGTGATTTCAACAGACGGACGGACATGCTCAGATCGACTCAGAATTTCACCACGACCCAGAATATATACTTTATGGGGTCTTAGAGCAATATTTCGATGTGTTACAAACGGAATGACAAAGTTAATATACCCCCATCCTACGGTGGAGGGTATAAAAATATAGATATATGTACGAAGATAGATGAGAAACACCTACAAAAAAAACAAAAGGAATTGTTTATTTTGCCACAACACATAATTGTCTCTTTTTTTAATATTTCAGTGGATTCAGCAGAGTTTGAGTGAAAAATCTTCTGCAATAAAACGCTCGAAAAGAATCAAATTCAAATGTGACATTTGTCCAAAAACATTTTTCACCAAACATTGCATGGAAGCTCATCAAAGAAGGCATCAAGGACTATCGGGATTCGCGTGTCCATATGAAAACTGTGATCGGGCTTATAATCGAATAACAGACTTGCGTAGGCATATGGATAAACATGAGGGAGTTAAAAATGAATTCATATGTGAAGTGAAAAATTGTGGCAAAATATTTACTGAATATTATGCCCTAAACTATCACAGACGTAAAGATCACAATTGGGAGAAAATATCCAGAAGCCAGAGGTGGGAAAATTTCGCAAATAAAATTGACGGAGAAGAAACAACAAATCCAGAAACCATCAATAAAACAGACGCTACCTTCGATGAAATCTGGGATGAAAGTATTGAGAACGCCGCCATGCCAGAATATTTAGAAGATTATGACGATGGTGCAAAAGATGCGGAGGGTATACCAAAAGCAATTAAAAAAGAAAAGAACTTCATTTGTGAAACTTGTGGAACAGCTTGCAAAAATGGCTATCATCTAAAAGTCCATAGTCTGATACATATGGATGAATCTGAATGGCCCTATGTATGCGATAAACCAGGATGTGGAAAAAAGTTTCGAGAGAGGAGTCGTTTAAAAACCCACTTATTACGCCATGCCGGCATTAAGAAATATGTCTGCCCCCATTGTGGAGTGAGGAAGGTCACTAAAAATGAGCTTAACATTCACATCAACTTCCATACCTTTGAGAAGAAATATACCTGTCGGTTTTGCAATAAAGTCTTTAAAAGTGTGGGATGTGTTTCAACGCATATACACAAGGTCCATGAGAAACAATATCCCAAACAGAAAAGTCAGACTTATGAATGCAGATATTGTGGACGTAAACTCTCTTCAGAAACGAGCAGAAAATACCATGAATCTACACATACTGGAGAAAAGTCCCATGCATGTGGGGAATGTGGCAAAAAATTCATAACTCGCTCCAATTTGAAATACCACATGAGCACACATATAGAAGATGGCAAAACGCATGCTTGCAAAGAGTGCGATAAAAAATTTAAATGGCCTGGAGCATTATTTGCTCATATGAAAACTCATTCGGAGGCAACTAGACTTAAGTGTGACCAGTGTAATAGATTGTTCAATTGGCCGTCACATTTGGAGGCGCACAAAAAATTACACGAGAAAGGCGATTTGCCCTATGAGTGCGACATATGCGGTAAAAAATTCCGATGGCCAGCATCTTGTTATGTCCATAAGAAAAAGCATTTAACCAAAGGCGAAGTGGTAGAGGAAGATTTAGTTGTCGACATGGAAGCATGAAGATATCGAACACATAGCTTTAAGTTGAGTCAATAAAAAATTAATGAACTGAATTACTGACATTTTAATTTTTGCTATAATTCCTGCGAAAAAGTTTTTAGTTTTCCGAAAATGTGTGCATGTAATGTGGCTATTATTATTATTTTTTTTTTTATTTTAATTGCATCCAAATTTATTCCAGTGTTAAATAAACATTAAAATGATTGTATTCATGGTTTTTTGTTTTTTATTTGTGATATTAAGTAGCACCAATCAATGTTCTGTCAAAGGGTCATTGGTTCAATCCCAGTTTCAAACGAACACCAATTCACCATTAAATGTGGGTACTATATAGGGTTGTCAGATGGACTGGAATGGGCTGGAATTTCCAGATTCTCTATGTCATGTCCAGTTACAAGCTATTCAATAATATTTTCAGCTAAATATACTTTTGAAATAATATTTCAATAGAAAATACTATACGTTTAGTTATTTATGTTTTTCATTCTTAATTTTTGAGTGTTAATTACTTTTAACCAGCACTCAATTATACCCAGAGAGAGAAAGTGTAGTAACTCAAAATTTTGAAATTTTCATTGTTCATTAAAAAACGATACTGTAAAATTCTCTCATTTTTATACCCTCCACCATACGATGGGGGTATATTAACTTTGTCATTCCGTTTGAAACTCATCGAAATATTGCTCTAAGACCCCATAAGGTATATATATTCTGGGTCGTGGTGAATTTCTGAGTCGATCTGAGCATGTCCGTCCGTCCGTCCATCTGTTGAATTCACGCTAACTTCCGAACGAAACAAGCTATCGACTTGAAACTTGGCACAAGTAGTTGTTATTGATGTAGGTCGGATGGTATTGCAAATGGGCCATATCAATCCACTTTTACGTATAGCCCCCATATAAACGGACCCTTGCGATTGCTCTAAGAGAAGCAAATTTCATCCCATCCGGCTGAAATTTGGTACATGGTGTTAGTATATGTTCTCTAATGACCATGCAAAAATTGGTCCACATCGGCCCATAATTATATAGCCCCCATATAAATCGATCCCCAGATTTGACTTCCGGAGCCTCTTAGATGAGCAAAAGTTATCCGATCCGATTGAAATTTGGTACGTGGTGTTAGTATATTGCCTCTAATAACCATGCCAAAATTGGTCCATATCGGTCTATAATTATATATAGCCCCCATATAAACCGATCCCCAGATTTGGCTTGCGGAGCCTCTAAGAGAAGCAAATTTCATCCGATCCGGCTGAAATTTGGTACATGGTGTTGGTTTATGTTCTCTAATGACCATGCCCAAAATTGGTCCACATCGGCCCATAATTATATATAGCCCCCATATAAACCGATCCCCAGATTTGACTTCCGGAGCCTCTTAGATGAGCAAAAGTTATCCGATCCGATTGAAATTTGGTACGTGGTGTTAGTATATTGCCTCTAATAACCATGCCAAAATTGGTCATATCGGTCTATAGTTATATATACCCCGATCCCCAATCACACAAAAATTGGTCCATATCGGTCCATAATTACATATATCCCCCATATAAACCGATCCCCTGATTTGGCTTACGGAGTCTCTAAGAGAACCAAATTTCATCCGATCCGGCTGAAATTTGGTACATGGTGTTAGTATATGGTCTCTAACAACCAGCCAAAAACATCTGTCAATAATTATATATAGCCCCCATATAAACCGATCCCCCGATTTGGCTTCTAAGAGAAGCAAATTTCATCCGATCCGGCTGAAATTTGGTACATGGTGTTGGTATATGTTCTCTAATGACCATGCAAAAATTGGTCCACGTCGGCCCATAATTATATATAGCCCCCATATAAACCGATCCCCAGATTTGACTTCGGGAGCCTCTTAGAGGAGCAAAATTCATCCGATCCGGTTAAAATTTGGTACGTGGTTTAGTTTATGGTCTCTAACAACCATTCAAGAATTGGTCCATATCGGTCCATAATTATATATAGCTCCCATACAAATCGATCCCCAGATTTGTCCTCCGGAGCCTCTTGGAGGAGCAAAATTCATCCGATCCGGTTGAAATTTACAACGTGGTGCTAGTATAAGGCCGCTAATAACCATGCCCAAATTGGTCCATATCGGTCTATAGTTATATATAGCCGATCCCCAATCACACAAAAATTGGTCCATATCGGTTCATAATTATGGTTGCCACTCGAGCTAAAAATAATCTACTAAAATTTTATTTCTATAGAAATTTTTTTTCAAAATTTTATTTCTATAGAAAATTTTGTCAAAATTTTATTTCTATAGAAAATTTTGTCAAAATTTTAGTTCTATAGAAAATTTTGTCAAAATTTTATTTCTAGAGAAACTTCAAACTTAATTATATACGTATTTAATCTGCCCTTTTATACCCTGCGCCACACTGTGGAACAGGGTATTATAAATTAATGAATATGTTTGTAACACCCAGAAGGAGACGAGATAGACACATGGCGTCTTTGGCAATAATGCTCAGGGTGGGTCCCTGAGTCGATATAACCATGTCCGTCTGTCTCTGAACACATTTTTGTGATCAAAGTCAAGGTCGCAATTCAAGTCCAATCGCCTTCAAATTTGACATATGTTCCTAATTTGGGTCAGAATAGAAAGAACCCTATTGATTTTGGAAGAAATCGGTTCAGATTTAGATATAGCTCTTTCGCCCAATATGCACTAATATGGACCCAGCAGCCAGAGTTTTATACCGATTTGCTTGAAATTTTGTACAAACATAACACTTAGTCGTATAGTCAAGTGTGCAAAATTTGATTGAAATCGGTTCATATTTAGATATAGCTCCCATATATATCTTTCGCCCGGTATGGACTTATATGGCCCCTGAAGTCAGATTTTTGGCCGAATTTGCACTAGGAGTACAATTAGTAGTATAGTCAAGTGTGCAAGATTTGATTGAAATCGGTTCAGATTTAGATATAGCTCCCATATATATCTTTCGCCCGATATGGACTAATATGGTTCTAATAGCCAGAGTTTTGGCCCAATTTGGTTGAAATTTTGCACAGGGATTAGCATTGTAGCTATGCGTGCCAAATTTGATTGAAATCGGTTCAGATTTATATATAGCTCCCATATATAGCTTTCATATGACCACAGAGGCCAATTTTTTACTCCGATTTAGTTGAAATTTTGCACAGGGAGTAGAATTAGCATTGTAGCTATGCGTTCCCAATTTGGTTGAAATCGTTTCAGATTTAGATATAGCTTCAATATATATCTCTTTCCGACCTATAGCCGATCCACGTGATAGATTTTCCTAAATTTTTCAATTCTGTTATTTATGTGTACATAGAACATTTTAAATTATTAAGTTTGTTCAGTTTGATCCTGTATCCTGTTTTTTCAGGATACGTACAATTGTTGCAGTCCGGTAAATTCCGGTAAAAGTCCGGACGTAAAAATATCAAAAAACACAAAATAATCACGAAGTTACTGTTTGCATACAATATTTAAAATGTTTTCTTATTGAAAACACTTGTTTGATGAAATATTCCACAATTTAAATAATTTTAATATATTTGCAAACTTACATCTTCCACTCATTTTTACAAATGCGCAAAGTACACTGCTGAAACTACAAAATTAATATGAAAAGCAAATATTTATAACGGTTCTTCACATTCTTAGACAAAGAGAGAGCATACACCATTATTTTTTTGCCGCTCTTATCGCAGTACGTCATATATTAAAGAAATTATAGAGACTTAAACTTACCCGCACAATTGTGCGTACACGGTCGGAAAGGGATATGTTTTTCTGATTTCGACAAAAATGGTCAAAATACCAACATTTTCCCTTTTAAAATCGCCTCTGCTTAGTCGAAAACTTGTAAAAACGACTGTAATTTTCCTTATCATCAAATACTTATATATCGAGCGATAAATCATAAATAAACTTTTGCGAAGTTTCCTTAAAATTGCTTCAGATTTAAATGTTTCCCATATTTATACCCTTCACCACTACTGTGGTACAGGGTATAATAAGTTTGTGCATTTGTATGTAACGCCAAGAAGGAGTAACCATAGACCAACCTTTTAGTATACGGATCGGCTTAGAATTAAATTCTGAGTCGATTTAGCGATGTCCGTCTGTCCGTCTGTCTGTCTGTCCGTCTGTCTGTCTGTCTGTTGATGTATTTTTGTGTGCAAAGTACAGCTCGCAGTTTTAGTCCGATTGTTCCAAAATTTGGTATAGGGTCCTGTTTCGGCTCAAAGACAATCCCTATTGATTTTGGAAAAAATCGGTTCAGATTTAGATATAGCTGCCATATATATTTTTCACCGATCTGGTCATAATTGGCGTGTATATCAACCTATCTTCTTCAAATTCCGTACATCCGAATATTTTATGAGTCTCGAAAAACTTGCAAAATATCAGCAAAATCGGTTCAGATTTAGATATAGCTCTCATATATAGCTTTCGCCCGATTTACACTCATTTGCCCACAGAGGCCAATTTTTTGCTCCGATTTAGTTGAAATTTTGCATAAGGAGTAGAATTAGCGTTGTAACTATGCGTGCCAAATTTGCTTGAAATCGGTTCAGATTTGAATATATCTCCCATATAAAGATTTCGCCCGATTTACACTCATATGACCACAGAGGCCAATTTTTAACTCCGATTTAGTTGAAATTTTGCACAGGGAGTAGAATTAGCATTGTAGCTATGCGTGCCAAATTTGGTTGAAATCGGTTCAGATTTAGATATAGCTCCCATATATATGTTTTTCTGATTTCGACAAAAATGGTCAAAATACCAACATTTTCCTTGTAAAATCGCCACTGCTTAGTCCAAAAGTTGTAAAAATGACTATAATTTTCCTAAACTTCTAATACCTATATATCGAGCAATAAATCATAAATAAACTTTTTCGAAGTTTCCTTAAAATTGCTTCAGATTTAAACGTTTCCCATATTTATACCCTTCACCACTACTGTGGTACAGGGTATAATAAGTTTGTGCATTTGTATGTAACGCCAAGAAGGAGTAATCATAGACCAACCTTTTAGTATACGGATCGGCTTAGAATTAAATTCTGAGTCGATTTAGCGATGTCCGTTCGTCTGTCTGTCTGTCCGTCTGTCTGTCCGTCTGTCTGTCTGTTGATGTATTTTTGTGTGCAAAGTACAGCTCGCAGTTTTAGTCCGATTGTCCTAAAATTTGGTATAGGGTCCTGTTTCGGCTCAAAGACGATCCCTATTGATTTTGGAAAAAATCGGTTCAGATTTAGATATAGCTGCCATATATATTTTTCACCGATCTGGTCATAATTGGCGTGTATATCAACCGATCTTCCTCAAATTCTGTACATCCGAATATTTTATGAGTCTCGAAAAACTTGCAAAATATTAGCAAAATCGGCTCAGATTTAGATATAGCTCCCATATATAGCTTTCGCCCGATTTACACTCATTTGCCCACAGAGGCCAATTTTTGCTCCGATTTAGTTGAAATTTTGCATAGGGAGTAGAATTAGCGTTGTAACTATGCGTGCCAAATTCGCTTGAAATCGGTTCAGATTTGGATATATCTCCCATATAAAGCTTTCGCCCGATTTACACTCATATGACCACAGAGGCCAATTTTTAACTCCGATTTAGTTGCAATTTTGCACAGGGAGTAGAATTAGCATTGTAGCTATGCGTGCCAAATTTGGTTGAAATCGGTTCAGATTTAGATATAGCTCCCATATATATGTTTTTCTGATTTCGACAAAAATGGTCAAAATACCAACATTTTCCTTGTAAAATCGCCACTGCTTAGTCGAAAAGTTGTAAAAATGACTATAATTTTCCTAAACTTCTAATACATATATATCGAGCGATAAATCATAAATAAACTTTTTCGAAGTTTCCTTAAAATTGCTTCAGATTTAAACGTTTCCCATATTTTTTTACTAACATTGTGTTCCACCCTAGTGCATTAGCCTACTTAAATTTTGAGTCTATAGATTTTGTAGAAGTCTATCAAATTCTTCCAGATCGAGTGATATTTAAATGTATGTATTTGGGACAAACCTTTATATATAGCCCCCAACACATTTGACGGATGTGATATGGTATCGAAAATTTAGATCTACAAAATGGTGCAGGGTATAATATAGTCGGCCCCGCCCGACTTTAGACTTTCCTTACTTTTTAAGTTTAATATATACCACGTATGGACTATGTGGTATATATTACGGTGTTAGGAAGTTTTAAGATACCTTGCCATCGGCAAGTGTTACCGATTGTGGATGAAAGTCTTCAGTAGAAGTTTCTACGCAATCCATGGTGCACGGTTGAAAAAGACTGTTTTTCATATGTTTGGCTATAAACATTATATGTTTGGAACACAAATTTTTAAACACAATATTTTTGAGTGCAAGCATATAATGTTCATAAACTAGCATAACATGTTTGGGACATATATGTTAATATGTTAGAACATATTATGTTTGGGACATAAAATGTTTGTAAATATAATATGCTTGGATGCAAACATATATTAATTTAGAAATAGCCTATAAACATATATGTGTTTAGTAGCTTGGAGCGCTATTTAACAGGGAGCGATATTGAATTAAGTTGGTGGTTGTTGCTTGTTATTACAAAATTAACATTTTATTTTCCCTTGGGCAATTGATCAGCTACTTCTTTGATCCTTACAAACTGTGTGGTCCGCTGTTCGAATCCCCGTCCGGCAAAAGGTAAAATTAAAATAAAAAAAATCATAAAATTGAATAATTTCTTCTACAATGTTTGTATTACAGAAAAAGGTGCTAAGAACTAAAAAATCTCGTGGAAGTGAGAAAGATGTGGGGGAAACAAAATTTTGAGCATTCAGGTCGAAAGCCTATGTTGTTAGCACCTATATTACCTGTTTATTTTCATAATTCATTATGATTGTAAATATATAAATAAATAAATAAATAAAATTTTGAGCACAATATTGTTTGGGAGAATTTTTTTTTAAGCATATAATATTTTTGGGTGCAAAATGCTTCCAAACATATTATATGTTCACATAATAACATATTGTTTTTTGGAAGACAACATTATTGAATTTGGATGCAAAAATACAAAATGTTTGGAACTTAGACTACCCAAACATATATTGTTTAGACCAATATGCTTTCAAACATATTATATATTGGAAGAGATCAAACATATAAATGTTTGGGCAATACCCAAAAATGTATATGCTTGAAGCAAAATATGTTTGGGAGTATATGTTACAGAAGTGATTTTTTGTGAGGGTGTGGAGTGTACATAAGCTTCGGCCTGGCCGAACTTACGGCTTTCATTCTATTCTTTCATTAAAAAATGACGTTATGTCTCTTCTTGTCTTCAAAGTTAATACTTTTTTACTACAGTTTATTGTCTCTACTGAGTTACTACCTTTTTGTTTAATAGGTGCGATATATATTATCTATAAGAACTGCATTAAACCTATTTTGCCTTTTACTGTAAATTTACTGCCTGTTCATGAAACACAAAATCGACTTGAGACGAATCGTTCGTCTAGATTGAAACGAAAATAACTTGAAATCCTGAATTTTGTAATGAACTAATTATTTATGATTTACTATCAAACACCGAAACAATTGGGATTTAACAGACTCTGGTTTTCGAGATATCAATATGTGGTTTTTGACGAATCATTCGTCTTGAGGCAAACGAAAATTCCACGAACAGGCAGTTAACATAGTTTGTAAGAAAAGATTGAATTAAAAATATGTTCTCATTTTTTTTATTTAATTAAATTTACATTATTTTATTTATGTTTATGAAAGGATTGAATTATAAATGTTTTGATGTGTTTTTTATTATTTATTTAAATATTTTAATAAATAGTTTTATTCCTCATATTTGGGGATGTACGAAATCCAGATTTTTTTTAAATCCACCAAACTTTTTTCATTTGAATCTGGCAACCTACTATCAGTTTTTTCAACCAAAGGTTAGGTTAGGTATAGTGGCAGCCCGAATTTCAGGCTCACTTATGGTGTTTTCTTTTCTGCCGTCATGTTGTCTGTACAGAATGCGCATTTTTAAAATGTTACCAGCAACCTAAAAATTTCAAAGAAGGAAACAGGAAATCGCAGCACTCTCGTTTGTTGGCAGTGCTGAAAATGCCAGTAATTTGCCTCTATGCGTGGCACTATTTTCACAACAGAATTCGAAGCCTTTTCGCACTTTTGCCTGTTTTTTTAGAAAAATAACCTAAAAAGAACATTTTCCGGCCAAAATGCAAAAAAAGTGCGCATTTTTTACAAGAAAAGAAAACGCCATTAGACTATTCAGTCCAAAGGTTATGAAATCAGAGATACGGGTTGTCAGGAAACGCTATTTATCAGACCAGGCGACGCTAAACAGAAGTCTCATAGAACCAATTGGTTATGCCCACACAATAGCCACTCAATGTGTGGACTATAACCTGGATCACAGCCCCAGACTTGACTGCTACTTTTACAAGTGTCTGGCACGAACGAGGTAGATCGATAGAGAAGCCTCCACCTCCATCCCTTTAGCACATTGGCGCAAGTTACAGGTGCATTTTCATTGCATCTTTAAGGTGAGTACTGTGTTAGGTTTTTCCACCAAAGCACTAACTAAATTAATAGTAGGTTAGGTTAAAGTGGCAGCCCGATTTAGTTTCAGGCTCACTTAGACTATTCAGTCCATTGTGATACCACATTTAACTAAAAGTACCTATTACATATAGGCACTTCTAGTTTTAACCATTGAACTTTCTCTATTATTTTCTTTTGTTGAACCGACCAGATTGTTCCAAAAACATTAACCGACTGCCTAAGTTAACGTTTTCTAGGTCCGCCAGTGATCTAAAGCTATATGCCCCTAAAATTTGCTTACGCCTTACACAAAATGCAGGACATTCACACAAGAGGTGTTTAATTGATTCCTTTTCCTCCGCATCATGACAGCTCATACAATAGTCATTACACTTCGCACCAATAGTTTTTGCAAAATCGCCTATCAGGCAGCGACCCGATATATCAGATATCAGAAGTGATATCGGACGTTTTGAGAACACTATCATTTCTAGTGTGCGGTTTAAGTTTAAATGGGGCCATGTTTGCTTGGTGTTGTTACAACCCTTGCAATTCTCCCATCGAACATTTGCCATCATGACGGCCTTCTCACGCAGTAAGAGCTTGCAGGTTGCCAGAGACATACCTACAGATTCTAGTTCCCCTGGAATATGTAAGGTAGTCCCTAGCTTCGCTAACTCATCCGCTTCGCAGTTCCTCGGTATGTTCCTATGGACAGGCACCCATATTAGGTGAATATTGTGCTGCTCAGCCATCTCAATGAGAGATTTTCGGCAGTCGATGGCCGTTTTCGAGTTAAGGAACACAGAGTCCAATGATTTTATTGCAGATTGACTGAGTATATATTAATGTCAACAATTTTTGGAACATTACTTCTCAGCCTGAAAAACACTACAGTGATTAGGTAATCTTTTCGCTATTCGAAGTTCCAGATCTTTAGAATATACTCCGAAACCCACTTGTCCATCCAATTTGGAGCCATCAGTGTAGAAATCTATATATCTTTTATTCCCCGAGGACTGTGTACACCACGCCTCACTGTTGGTTTGGATTAGAGTTTGAAACTTTTTGTCGAAAAGTGATTTCGCCAGAGTGTAATCCACTACGTTAAGCACATCTGGCATTATTTTGAGGACCGAACTGTGACCGTACATTTTTTCCGATCACAGCGATAGCTCGCGCAACCGCACAGCCGTTGTTGCAGTTGACTGTTTGGCCAATATGTCTAAAGGCAATAGATGCAGCATGACGACAATAAGGGAATATGCGCCTGAGATACACAAGTACGCCATACGCTGAACTTTATCTAAACCTGTCGGTTGCTGAAGTGACGGCCACCAGACTACAACACCATATAGCATTATAGGTCTAACCACTGCCGTGTATGGCGGTTTTAGTCCACACTTTTTTTCTCTTGCCTTTTTGCACGATTACAAAGCTACCGTGGCTTTCCTCGGCCTTTCTTCAATATTAAGCCTAAAGTTCAGCTTCCTGTCCAGAATAACGCCAAGGTATTTTGCACACTCACCAAAGGGAATTTCAATACCCCCTAAGGATATGGGCTTAACCGTGGGAGTTTTGCGATCTTTGCAGTACATGACTAATTCTGTCTTGGCAGAATTTACTCCAAGACCATTCCCTTTCGCCCATTTCTCAGTCATCCGGAGGGCTCTTTGTATAACATCTCTGATTGTGGATGGGAATTTTCCCCTGAATGCTAGGGCCACATCGTCTGCGCTTTTATCCTTTCTTTTTCTAGGGAAACCAGAAGGTTGTTAATAGCAACATTCCAAAGAAGAGGTGATATAACTCCTTCTTGGGGAGTGCCTCTGTTCACATAGCTTTGCATGTTTGCTTGTCCTAGTGTGGCTGAAATACGTCTCCTCATTAGCAGTTCGTCTAGCACCCTATGTATACCTGGATCAACATTCAGAGTTGCCAGTCCATTTAATATCGAGCTTGGATGGACGTTATTGAATGCCCCCTCGATGTCTACAAACGCCACGATTGTGTATTCATTGGCAGATAGTGAGCTTTCGATAAAGCTGACTAGTTTATGCAATGCGGTCTCAGTAGACCAGCGCTTCGAGTATGCATGCTGTCGTTTCGAGAGCAAACTTGAATCGACGCTAGTTCTAAGATAAATGTCTATCATCCTCTCCAGAGTCTTAAGTAGGAATGAGCATAAGCTGATTGGTCGGAAATCCTTCGCACTCGAGTGAGAGGCTTTTCCTGTTTTAGGTATGAAAACGACTTTTGTTTTCCTCCACTTTTCTGGAATATATGCTAAGTTCATACATCCTTTATATATCACCACCAACCAAGGGATAATTCTGTCAGTCACTGCTTGTAACTCCGACGGAGTAATTCCATCAGGTCCGGGGGATTTGAATGACCCAAAGCTATTGAACGCCCATTTTATTCTAGATTCCGATACCAGTTCCTCGATAGGAAATGACCGTTGAGCCACTATAGCACCTCCAGAACATGGTCCAACCGTCTGATTTCCAGGAAAATGTGTGTCCAATAGTACCTCCAATGTCTCCTCACTGGACGTTGACCAATATCCGATGTTTTAATGAAACCTGGAGCGGAGTTAGTGGATGCTAGTACCTTCCGTAGTCTGGAAACCTCGGACGTATTCTCAATACTGCTGCAGTAAACATTCCAAGAGTTATGCTGAGCCTTTCTCAGTTCTCGCTTGTATCCTTTTAGATTCTTTTTGTAAGCGTCCCAATCCTTGTGAGCTCCGGTGGACTTTGCTTTGTTAAAGATCTTCCTGCAGGATTTCCTCATATTACTTAACTCCGTAGACCACCATGGTGGCTTCCCTCTAGGACATGCAGCTTTCAGTGAGATGTTGAAGGCCTTAGTAATCCGCTCCACTGCGTGTTCGATATCTTGCCCAGTGCTCATATTTGTCTCTGCTATTTCCGTTATCATCATATTGAACGATTGTCTATACCTATTCCAATCAGCTTTCCTAACATTTGGCGGAAATGTGGTCTTTGAAGTATGAACAGCCAATCTGAAACTGATGTAGCAATGATCTGAGAAGCTATGTTCCCTCAAAACTTGCCACTCAGATATCTTATCATTCAGTTCCGGAGAGGCCAATGTTACGTCCAAAACCTCTTGCATGTTTTTGGTGACGAATGTTGGTGCATCGCCCTTATTGCAAACTACAAGGTTACTACGCAAAATAAACTCTATTAGCGACTCTCTCCTTGCATTAATGTCACTACTTCCCCAAATACTATGATGTGCATTTGCATCGCATCCCATAATGAGTTTTGTCTTTGTTTTCAGTGACTCCTCAACTAAGGTCTTAACGGCACATGGAGCCATCTCCCTATCATGTCCCATGTAGACCGAAGATACCCAGTATTTGCTTTTGAATATCTCTAGACTGGCTACGACAGTGTCTGCATTGCTTAATGAAGGAAGCAGAAACAAGTTTAGTTCGTTCTTAGTAATTATACATGCTCGATTTTTATCTTTACCGGTATTGTGGAAAAGTTTGAAATCCGGAGTGCTTAATTCATAGATCTTATTCTTATATATGTATGGTTCTTGAATAAGAACTATATCTATGTCTCCTTTCATCAGGAGAACTTTTAAGGCAGCACAAGCGGCCTTACAATGGTGAAGATTTATCTGGAGGAACCGTAGAACCATCAAAATTTTCAACCACCGTCACATCAGCCGCTTCAATTGAGTCATCAAGGGCTTCCTCTTCACAGATCTCGTTGACTCTCGCAACAATCCGCGGTTCAGCTTTGATGATGTTTGAGCCTGTAGGAACTTCCCGCATACGATGTTCGTCAATGTCTGCAGTTTTCATGTCTCCTTCGACTTCGCAAGATTTTTTCACTTCTGACTACGACCAACCTTCCAATCGGCGGTTGGAAGATCTAGGTTAGGTTAGGTGGCAGCCCGATATATCAGGCTCACTTAGACTATTTAGTCCATTGATACCACATTGGTGAACTTGTCTCTTATCACTGAGTGCTGCCCGATTCCATGTTAAGCTCAATGACAAGGGACCTCCTTTTTATAGCCGAGTCCGAACGGCGTTCCACATTGCAGTGAAACTACTTAGAGAAGCTTTGCAACCCTCAGAAATGTCACCAGCATTACTGCGGTGGGATAATCCACCGCTGAGAAGCTTTTTGGTGTTCGGTCGAAGCAGGAATCGAACCCACGACCTTGTGTATGCAAGGCGGGCATGCTAACCATTGCACCGCGGTGGTTACATTCCTTTAGTCTGTTTAGTATCGACTCAGTATCAGGAGGGTTTGCAGGTATCCATGCATGTGCTCTAGGTTTAGCTGGTATGTCTTTTTTTATCGACTAACTCCAAAGCGGCTCCTTCCCAAACTTCACCAATTAGCATCGAAGCAGCTTTAAAGCAATCCATAGACCTCTGGTCCGCAACTGCTATTAGCTTATATCGTCCTCGATACCATCCAGCATCTTGCCGTCGAGGACTTGGTACGGGAAACTTTTTTCGCACATCTAAGTAAACGCCAGACATCGCGTTCCCAATTTCCCCCATTTTTGCTTTGGAACCATACCGTCCAATGCTCCTTTATTAATAATAGCCATCACAAGGCTGCCTTTTGCAACTGAGGCAAGCGATCTTTGATCCCTTTTAGATGATGGCAGTTCATCCGGTGATCGTTCCCTTTTTCCAGCTTCAAGAATTCCTTGAGCCCATTTTAAGGAATCGCTTTGCTTAGCCGACAACGTGCTTGGGTCGACAAACAGAGCATTTCTGCGTTCTTTGAATCTCTTTCGTGAGGGATTACCTCGTTTTGATGTCGTTACCTTAGAAAAGGTTCGACTTGCCAAAGTGTCGCCACCTGTCGACCCGTCGACTAATTGAGCCTGACTCTTGGCCACTGCCCAAATTCATAACTTCACTGGGCCCTGATGTTAACAACCCAGTGGATGACTTTGAATTTCGCTGCATGGTGGTTTGATTTTCCACCACACGTGGAATTCGTAATAAGTACTTATTACGATGAAATAATCCGCTATTAAAAAAAACACGTCCGTTCAGTTCGACGATTTAATTTCAGTTCGATTAATTAAAAAAAGTAACCTTGAAAACAAGCTGGTTTTCTGCTTGAAAACTGAACATAGTACTTTCCCTTAGCAACGATCTTTATTCGTGGCATGATCAACACCTAAAAACCGTTATTTGTGTGTACCCTAAAGGCCGGTATGCACCTCTAGCGACATTTTCGGTAGCAAAAATTTATTTAAGTCTACAACAAAAAAACAGGGCTGTGTACACAAATTTTAAACCAGCTAATCGCTTTTAAAAATTGTTAATATATGTTCCAAATATTCCTCAAATAAATTGTTTATTATTTACAGACCTTTTAAAACTTTTACGCACACAATGATTGTAATAAATTAAATGTTTGCTGCCAAAATATGCTTTTGACAACCTTGTTATTTTCATTAGAGGTGCGTACCAGTGCTGCCGCTAGTGAAAAATTGAGTGAAGTAGATTTTGGAAAAAAGTGGAGTAGATTGAATAAAATTGAAGTAGCATACATTTTTGAAAACAAAACAATAGAATTCATGTTATTATACCCTCCAACATAGGATGGGGGTATATTAACTTTGTCATTCCGTTTGTAACACATCGAAATATTGCTCTAAGGCCCCATAAAGTATATATATTTTGGGTCGTGGTAAAATTCTGTGTCTGTTGAAATCACGCTAACTTCCGAACGAAAGAAGCTATCATCTTGAAACTTGGCACAAGTACTTGTTATTGATGTAGGTCGGATGGTATTGCAAATGGGCCATATCGTTCCACTTTTACGTATAGCCCCCATATAAACGAGAAGCAAATTTCTTCCGATCCAGCTGAAATTTGGTACATGGTGTAAGTATATGGTCTCTAACAACTATGCAAAAATTGGTCCACATCGGTTAATAATTCAATGATTAAAATCGCTATGTTCACCGTAATTAAAGGAATAGGATAAACAATTATGTAATATGGGGAAAAATTTTAAAATATGAAGCAGAACAAAAAGTGAAGCAGATTTTTGGAAGAAGGAGTGACGTAGTAAATTTTGTGAAAATGAAGCAAAATACTTCGATTGAAGTAGTAGCGGCAGCACTGGTGCGTACCAGCTTACGAAATTGAACGCTACCGAAAATTTCGTTGGCATAAATAGCAATGCATTTCTTATGGGAATGAAATTTTTCGCTAGAGGTGCATACCGGCCTTAAAATAGGGCTGTTTTCTTTTTGCGCTGGATGCAACATTTGTATGGGCTATCCAGAACATCATTGCACTGGTGTTCTATCCAGAACATCTCATCAGTGCAAGTCGCGCCGATGTTGCCAGATTGTATTTGGATAAAGTGACGCTTCTTCGATTCACAATAGCATTTTATTGTGACTATTTTATTGAAAAACATGAAATTCAAAGTGATACAGTGTCATAAATAATCGCAGCAGTAAATATTTATTACTAATTGGAGCATTTCATACATTAAAAATGCAAGATTCCACTTCTTTTCTGTGATTATTTTTGAACAGCTGATGACAGTGTTGCATATTTTTGGAGATGTCCTGGATAAACGAGTACTCTGTTTTCTTTTAGTCCTTAACGGCTTAGCATATCCAGTGCTAAAAGAAAACAGCCCTAATGTTAACTCTCTAATGTGACCGGTACTTGGTACCGGTTACATGCCCAATATATCATAACAAACATCACTACCGTATTGGACATATGGAGGTCTAGATTTGTTTCGACTTAATTTGTTTCGAATGTTGAAAACGAGAATAGTAAATATGACCGATAATGAAGATTTTATTAATGAACTGGTGATAGAAGAGGTAAAAAAATACGAGTTTCTTTACAACAATGCTCATCCTGATCATGGGAAGCGTTTGCTAACACTTCAAACATGGACCAATATTTCCTCTACTGTTGGTGTGTCAGGTATGTTTTCTTTTTTGGTGGTCAGTAAACTTACATCGGATGATATCAGCGTATCCTTTAATTTTCGTAGTTCAAGAATGTAAATCTCGATGGCAATTCCTGCGGAAACAGTATATGCAAGAGTCTCTAAAGATGGATAGACTTGGCGAAGATTACAAATCTAATTGGAAATTCTTCAATGGAATGTCATTTTGGAAAGCTTTTGTTAGTTGCAGCCAGTACGTTGTCATTAATAAGTATATTCCAATATTGTGATATATTCATTTGTTGATGCTTGTACTTTTTCAGGAATTTTCTTGAGCGAATCAACATTATGTCAAAAAGAGATTCCTACTGTCGAGCGTGTCTCTGCATTCTCTCACAAAATTCCGATGTATTAGAATCAACGGCTTTAAGTTATAATATATTTTATGCCGATAATTTAGACGTAAAATTAATGGAATGTACAAATTTAAAATGTGTGCCTTGGGATGACTATCCACATTCGGTTTGTGGGAATTGTTACAAAAAAATTCTGGACTTTCATAGCTTTCAGGCAATGTGCCGCAAATCTCTAGAAACATTTAAAGTAATGCAAGGATGTCAAGACGAAATGCATAGTAATATGAAAGGAGAAGATATCCCTCAATGCGATATCGCGATTTTAAATAATAAATCCTATGACCAGCCATATGAATCAATGGATGACATGCAATTGCCAAATGAATATAAAAATGGCAGGCCTGTAGACCCTCTTGCCGAAAAAGATAGCAAAGATTGCTCGATTGTTGAAGAAGTCACAGAAACAAAATCCGATATGAAATTCTTAATGGAAAAATCTGCAGAGGAATCAAATATAGAGAAAAATGGCCTACGTAAAAGCAAAAGAATTAAAATCCAAAAGATAAGAAAGAACAACATTAAAACAAAAAGCAAAGAAAATAGTATGGTAGATTCCAAAACGAAAGATTCTACGGAAATTGATCCAAGTTTAAGGAGTGAAGATTCTGCAAAACTAATCAGCGATGATGAACAAAATATTTTTATGTCGGATGAACTCTCGGATAATGAGTCGGTAAGGTATATTTTGTTATATATGTATCGCCAATTTGTCTAATGTTTTTAAAATGTAAATCTTTCAATTACCATAGTGTAAAAGTTAACAATCAAATTTGATAATAATCCATTCTAACCATAATTGTATTGTAGCCCCCTTATGAGGACTCTGAAATCCAATATGAACGTAAAGGATTTAGCAAAATGAAGAAATCTCTCAAATGTGATATATGCAAGCAAACTTTCCGCTATCGTCATCGACTGGAAGCCCATAACCGAAAAGATCATCAAGGTTTGCCTGCATATCCATGTACGTTCGAGGGCTGCGACCGTGGTTATAATCGATTAAGTGAATTGCGAAATCATATCAACAATCACAATGGTATTCCAAATGTTTATAAATGCACCATAGAAAACTGTAATATGGAGTACACATGTTTCTCTGGTCTAAACAAACATAAAAGAATTTATCATAAATGTGGCAAAGAACTTAAAAAATATCCCTGTGAAATATGTGGCAAAATTCTAACAAATCCACGTTCACTAACTGGTCATCGTTTCATTCACATGGATAAATCCCAATGGCCTTTTGTATGCGATGAAAAAGATTGTACCAGAAGATTTCGCTTATTGTCACAGTTAGTCATACACAAAAAACGGCATGCTGGAATCAAAAATTATATTTGTCCCCATTGTGGGGTGCGCAAGACAACTTGTACCGAATTGAAAATTCATATAAATTTTCATACATTTGAAAAAAAGTATATCTGTGAGTTTTGTCAAAAAGTTTTCAAAAGTGTTGGTATGATGCGAACCCATATCAATAGAGTGCATGAGGGTAAAAAACCAAGTTCCGGTGAATTTCGTTGCTCCGTTTGTGATCGTCAATTTAGTTCGCTGCAATCAAAAAAATTCCATGAAATCAAACACACTGGTGAGAAGCCCTATTCTTGTGAAGAATGTGGTAAAACTTTCACATATCCTTCCAGTCTATCCACCCATCGAAATATGCATACACAAGGAGAAAATCCCTACGTTTGTGATATATGTGGTAGGAAATTTAAATGGCCATCTGGTTTGAAGGGTCACGTTAAGCTACATTCTGCCGTCACAAAACCATATTCATGTGGTGACTGTGGTAAAAGTTTTCGATGGCCCGGATCGTATTATCGGCATAAGAAAACTCATCAGAATGGAGAAAATCTCAAGAGTGATATCATGCATACAAATGCGAACAATATCGTGGACGAGATAACAGAACGACCTCTAACAAATTATGAGGTAACATATATTCAATATACTACTGTTGATGTGGACTCTACTAGCAACCCAATTTGAATAAAGTTTTAAGTTTTTATACACCAATATGACGGTTTTTTTTTTTGTAAAAAGTATGGATACCTTTTGATATAAAAAAATTTCCTGAGGACAACAATTAAATGCTCAGAACGCAAGTACACTATTTTGCTGTTAACGTAAAGTACTTTATATGTAGCTAATACGAGCTCTAGTTTGGTTCACAGAAAAGAATATCACCAACAGTTTTCCAATTAAAATTTTTATTGAATTTTAATATTGAAAAATAATTCTATCAATAATTTTTTTTTTTATTGGATTATTTAATAATTGACATAGATGATAGATATTATCATTTCTTTGATTGGAGAAATTTCAATTCAAAATTCATTGAATTAATTAATTTCATGGCTGAAGATCAAAAATATTTTTTCTGTGTTGATTTTTCTAGTCATGAAAAAAATTTATAAATATATAATGAAAAAAATATATATTATTGGTAAATCTTTCTAAAGATCGAGTATAACATTAAAGGCTCACATGAGCAAACATTTTGCCACAGAAAGATAATTTTGGCCACCTAGGTTAGGTTAGTTGGCAGTCCGATGTATCAGGCTCACTTAGACTATTCAGTCCATTGTGATATCACAGTGATGAACTTCTCTCTTATCACTGAGTGCTGCCCGATTCCATGTTAAGCTCAATGTCAAGGGACCCCTTTTTTATAGCCGAGTCCGAACGGCGTTCCGCATTGCAGTGAAACCACTTAGAGAAGCTTTGAAATCCTCAGAAATGTCACCAGCATTACTGAGAAACTTTTTGGTGTTCGGTCGAAGCAGGAATCGAACCCACGACCTTCTGGCTGCAAGGCGGGCAGGCTAACCATTGCACCTTGGTGGCTCCCACGTATGTTTTATAGCTGGTGCTTTTAGTAAAAGGCCTTTTAGGACCTAATTATAATATTTTTTAGGACCTAATTGTAATATTTTCCTTAATACTATTTTTGTATATACAGTAAAACCTTTGAGAAGTGGACACCTACGTTCACCTAAATTTTGTCCACATTTGGTAGGTGTCCAGTTATGAGGGGTTAATTTGAACGTGTTAATATAGCAAAGGTCTCCAGACAACTGTACACATTTCTGAGGTGTTCAGATTTCACAGTGTCCACGTTTGAGAGGTTTCACTGTATTATAAAGGCTAGTGTTATCAATAAATAATTATAAATAAAAAGACTCTTCCAAATTGTTATTATTAAATTATTTTATTTCTAGACTATTTCGACTTTTAATTTCTTAGTCTCCTTTGTGTGTGTGTGTGTGTGATTTACATTCGGCACATCCTAATTAGGGAAGTAAATACTTCTAGATATGATATGCTTCGTAAGCAAAATCATGTGCGTCTCAATCCAATGATACCGTTGCTAAATATCATTTCCATGGCATGTATACTGTCAGTTCAAGTGTGCACTCCAATAATTGATTAATGGCTGATCTTGGGGTTGAACGCCTAGAACACGTTTTAGTTTATTTTGACCATTACTCGATTTCGCATGATTTAAGCATATCACTTTGCTATATGGAGAAAAAAATATAAAAAAATAATATATACTGCAAACCTTGATAGTTTAAACTTACTTTTTCCATTCTTCTATTAAAACTTTAGTATGTCGGTTTAAAACTAGTTCCGTGAAACGTGTTTCATCTACAGCTTTTAAAAGTTTTACTAATAAGTCGGGCACTAAAGGAAAGAATAACAATTATTTGATTGAATATTTTTCAAGCTAGTCTGAGGAAACTTACATTTGTTTGGTACTGTTCCAGGCCATTTAATTAAAATATCATTTCCCTCTACTGTTTCCGGGAGAAAATCTATACGAAATATAGAAGAGCTTGCAATCGGTACAGCTATTTCATTTGAAATGGAAATAATTTTGTAATCCGCACTTATGGAATGTTGATGTTGGGCATCGACTCTTATTAAATTATGCATTTGCTCGGGCAAAAGTTTTTTGAGGCACATCATGAAGTGAAATGTGCGAGTTGCATCGCCACGCACTATAATCTGCAGCAAAACTAAACAATTAATAATGATGTAATAGAATCCAAATTTTGCACCTACCTTAACACCTGTTAAAGCACAATAACAGAGTGCAATAAATTCAGACTTTTTGACCAATTGCTTAATGTGTATCAATGAATAAAATTCCTCAGGATCATCCAAGGTCTCGTATTTCTGAATCATTGGCAGAGTTGTAATATTGTATGTAAGCCTTTGCTGTGGAGGATGACTGGTACTTTGAGGTGGGAGCCATGGTAAATTACCAAATGTTACATGTTCTGTAAGAAATCTTGATCCGGCCAATAGTAGCCAGGAAAAATGTGAATGCAATATAGCGAATATATTCTCTTCACCAGTAAGTTCGACAAGAGATCTTGGCGTTTGCACCAACTGCTGAGAACCCGAAAGTCTTCTTTGGCGAGGTGAGCCTTTTAGTTCCTCCTCCTCTTTAATACGTTTTGCACTGTTTTGAGTCTCTAAAGAAATTTTACGCAAATGCTCTGCGAGAAAGGGTTTGGTGTTGAGAAGAAAATATTTATCCTTCATCAATATTATAATGGAGAAAAGTTGATAGAAGCCACGGGCCTATAAAAATAAAAAGAGGAAATTTACTAACGGACTTGAACGTTACCAGATTTACTATAACGAAATCAAACACACTTCTGGATAACTTGCCTTAAAGTGCATTTGTGACACAATACAATACCTGTAAGTCGTTAACGTGAAATGTGTGACTTAGCACGTGACCTCTTGATGTGTCGCCAAAAAAGACGAAACCTCCATCTTTATTTTGATTTATTTCGCAGCTTAGACTTCGCACAGCTGCTTGTTTTACCAAGACCGCCACATCTGGCAGTGGTGACATTTGAGTACTCAGAAAAGTTGCCCCACTCTCATTGTCCTTACTGTATAAACCATTAGTTGCGCCAACTGAATTACAGGCTGCACATTGCTTGCTTGCAATACTATTCGATGTTTGTTCGGTGGCATTGTGTGGCCGATTGAGATACAGATCTTCCAATTTAGTATCCCTCAACGTTTGTGTACAAAATATGGCGGAGGGACCGTGAGCCTCGCAGAAATGGCAGAGAGCTATAACTGCGTTCATTGGTCTTCAGTGTAAAAAATAATAAAAACAAATGTCCGTCTTACAAACAGCTGTTACTATTTAGTGTTGTCAAATACATAGATACCAATTATCGGCAATAGAAATAAAAATTTTATGCGTTTGAAAAAGATGTGAATTAAAACTATATTCAATGTTTATATGAGTGTTGATTAGGGCTGTCATTCTGTATCGATTTTTAAAAATTCCGGGATTCGGTATTTCAAAGTATAGAATCACGGGATTTTTTTATTTAAATGTTGTGAAAAACAAAAATATTATGGCAAAAATAAATACCAAAAAGCCATTTCATATCGCTATCTTATGCACCTTGCAGACTATAAGTTTACCCGGACCAATGACAATAAACTTTAGGAAGATAGGAAATTGGCTTGCGTCATACCAAATGTTGCATTTACCATGTTAGTTCCATACATGTCTGTAATTTTTTTATTTGTTTTTCGTTTTTATTTTTTAAATGAAAAACTTAATTTTCTTATGGCCAGTTTCTCATCCTCCGATTAATTTTAAGCGGAGGATAGACCTCCGGTTAGTAAAATTTTTGTATGGGATCAGCTGTTTTATCGACACGATAAATAATAACAAGACATTGAGAAACTGGCCCTTAATGAAACAATGCTAAATTTTAGCCAACAACAAAAAAATTACATTTTCTTCTTTATGGAAATTTTTTTCGTGCACTTAATTTCTTTTTATTTGCATTTTAATGCTATGTCAATACTGGTCGTATACGCGTTTGGTTCGATAAACGAAAAGTATGAAACTAACACAGTAAATGGTTTGATCTCCTCAGTAGCCAATTTCCTATCTTCCTAAAGTCTTTGATCCGGACGACAGTGGACGTGTCGAACATATCCCATATATTGGCCACATTATAAGTTAAGTCCGAAGGCATAATCGATACTGATGCATGTTTATGGGGTCGATAAGACATTTACCGATTATTTAAGGGCACCTTATGCGGTCGGATAAACCCTGCGATACAACACGTTGCGGCGACAAATCCGCTAATATAAAGTCATGTTCGCGTGTTGCAGGGACGTGTTGGCATTTTCTTTTTGCACTGGATACAACATTTGTATGGGCTATCCAGAACATCGTTGCACTGGTGTTCTATCCAGAACATCTCATCAGTGCAAGTCGCGCCGATCTTGCCAGATTGTGTTTTGATAAAGTGACGCTTCATCGATTCACAATAGCACTTTATTGTGACTAATTTATCGAAAAACATGAAATTCAAAGTGGTATAGTGTCATAAATAATCGCAGCAGTAAATATTTATTACTAATTGGAGCATTTCATACATTAAAAATGCAAGATTTCACATATTTTCTGTGATTATTTTTGAACAGCTGATGACAGTGTTGCATATTTTTGGATATGTCCTGGATAAACGAGTACTCTGTTTTCTTTTAGTCCTTCATGGCTTAGGGTATCCAGTGCTAAAAGAAAACAGCCCTTTTGATTTTTTCCGGTTGGAAGGCACAAATCTTCACGTGTAAGGGGATCTTCGCCAAACATTAGCAAAAACAAATTTATTTTCATAATTAGAATAAGCATTTCTGCAATGAAATTAATGAGGGATGGCTAAATCAGCTTGGAATTTTTATTGTTTCTTCCATTTTTACTAAAAAATGGCTTTACACCTAACTTTTCATCCATCTTCATTGTTTGTGTTTATGTTTCTTCTTATTTCTTCATGTTGTTATCATAATTGTTCGTGCAGTGTAAGGGAAAACTTGAACGAACACACAACAAATAGGGGAACCTCTGTCGTAGTGTTTATCCGACCGTCTAAGGTCCGCTTTAGTCATCAACGAATTGTCGTATCGATTGTACACATTGTAAGATTCTTTACAAACACAAATTCCGTCCGGAAAAACTTATAGTCTGTAAGACGCATTAAGGGGTTCTTATTGGCGTCATTCTATATCTATCTAAAAAGGCACCAAATAATTACACTCATGCCTTGCTTTTTTGTAGTAACTTGGCGTGGTACAACTTCTCAAGATTGACGGCGCCTTTCCGACGAGTTTTGGATATCGTACAAGACTGTTTTCGACTTGATGGGGATTCTCAGAAACTCTGTAAAATTCAATAAATGCGGCCAAATATCGGCCGTTTTTATTGTGTTGAAGTTCTTTATCGGAAATACCATGCACAGGAGATCGGTTATCGATTTTTGATCAGCTGTTTCTTTGAATCTGGTCTGTAAAATTCTTTTGTTCATATGTTATTTGTTTATTTAGTAAAATTTTGAATTTTAGATAATATACATCATCGTTGTGTATTTGCAATACATGCAATGGAAAGTTCTGTCCATTACATAGAATTATCAAAAAACCCTATAAGGTTTGATGCCGTCAGTCAGTTAACTAATGTGTTCTTCGATGACTCGAACAAACAGGTAAATAAATTAAAATAAAATTATATTATTGGTCATTTGTAAAAATTCCCCAACACCATCTTCTGTAATGTTCTAAAGATTTTCGCTGTACGATCAGGAGGTGCTACAGGAGTTGTGGTAAAAGGTCCTACAGAGGATAAAGTCATCTCGTTTTGTATGAGTGATAGAGGTGGTGCCATACGGTCTATAAAATTCTCTCCAGACAACCAAATTTTGGCTGTTCAGAGAAGAGAAAATTCAGTTGAATTCATACACTTCCAAGGTGACCAACCGCAACTGCAGAATGTAATTGTCCATCAGGTTAAGGCTTTAGTTTATGGATTTGTATGGGTTCATAATCGGGAATGCGCTCTGATTTGCAATTCTGGAGTGGAAATATTTACTGTAATACCCGAGAAGAGCCAAGTGAAATCAATAAAGACCATGAATATGAGCATTAAGTGGTTTGCTTGGTGTTCTGAGGCAAATATTGCAATACTATGCATAACAGATAGTCCAAATTCTTTGATTCCAGTGCTAATAAAACAGAAATCAATAACTAAATTACCAAAACTGGAGTGTAAGTAAATAACAGTTAATTTGGATTTTTTTTAAACAAAGGTCTTTATGTGCTTTCAGTGGGGAATAACAACCGGGAAATACAAGAGAGCAAAGTGACATTGGGACAAATTTATGGTGTTATGGCTGTTTTGATACTCCAACCTAGTAGTTCGGGTATGATAGAGGTCGAAGTGTATCTTTTAAATGGACCTGGTTTGGCCCCTCGGAAACAACATGTCTTACGGTTGGGTTTAAAAGGTCGTTTTGCTATTAACACTGTGGACAATCTAATTGTTGTACATCATCAAGCTTCAGCTACATCACTGCTCTTTGACATCTCATTAAGTGGAGAGATAAGTAACGATGTGACATACCACACCCCGGTTACGGCTGGGCGCTCTGTGAGACCATTTGCTTTGAAATTACCTAGCCTCTTACCAGATGGTCAAATATTACAATGTGAATTATGTGAGTCATGGAAGGCTATACTCAGACTGCAGCTGCACTAACTATTATTTGATATTGTAATACTTTTAGATTCTACAAATTGGGTATTATTTCAACCGAATATTGTCATCGATGCAAAACTTGGTTGTATGTGGTATTTAAATTTGGATATTGAAACATTGTGTACTCTAATATCCGATCGAATAAGATTGACTGAATTCCTTTTGCAACGTATTAATGGTAAGAGTGCTCTGCTAAAGGTACTCCGTCAACTCGTTTGTGAGCAATACAATGGGTCATTTCTACCAGTTTTGGAGACAATATTCAACAAAATTAACACAGTATATGCGTAAGTAATGGGTTTGACAATTTAAAAATCAAAGGAAATTATGAACATATGTGAACTGATTTACTAAAAATATTTGAGACATCAAAGAGCATATATGAGATTCATATTGAGCAAAAAAAATTCCTCTCTTCTGCACGATTACTAATTCCATTTAAATGTTCTGCGGACTTGGAGCTTGATGTTAAGGCGTTGGATACCTTTTTGTTGTGTATCTGGTTTTGCAGAAGCCCTTTTCGTAATTTTTTATGAGTAGATTTGAAGATTATATGCGGAAATGGGGTTATATGTAGTCACTGACAAACTGAGACTATCAAGTCCATGGGAAATAAAACTGATTTTGAACTAAATGAATTTTCCATTTAAAACATTTTTCTTTCAAAAACTTTACAGGTCTTGGGTGCAAACGCAACTACAAAATCAAATGGCCCAACCATCAAATGTGAAGACCACACCAAAATCATTGGTTCCTCCTAAAGTTCTAATAGAACAAATCGATATGCATAGTCAAGTCTTCCAGTCTATTGCTGAGAAACCACAATGTGAAACTATTATCTTACTTTATTTACAATCGCTATGCAAGCATAATATTGCTGCTCAAGAAGAATTAAGTAAAATGATCATAGATGAACTAATACGGAACAAGAGTTTTGATACCCTACGTCGCCTAGTTGAATATTCTTTGCTAATGGAATCGAAAACAATTGCCTGTTATCTACTATCACATTCCAATGAAGACTGTGCCGTTTCACAAGTTGCCTTAAATATGTTGAGCAAAATAAAAGCCTATGAGATTGTGATTGAAGTCTTGTTGGGACAAGGTAAAGTTGTAGATGCTCTACGGCTTGCTATCAACACCACAGAAGCGGAACGAATATCAGCTAGAAAATTTTTGGAAGCTGCCCAAAAGTCAAAAAATGATATAACCTTTTATAGTGTTTTTAAATTTTTCCAAATGCGTAACATGAAACACCATGGAAGTGTTGACTTTCTGAAAAGTAAGTATGAGATAATTTGAAATAGTTCTATAATTTTTTAAATTCTATTTTTTTTTTGCTTCTAGACGAGCAATGTTATGAATTTGTCCAACATTATAATACTTTATACAATACACCAACAGCCCAATCACCGTGATATTCAAAAGTATTTTGAGCAAAATACTTGGTAAATATATTCTTAGATTTTATCATCGCTGCATGTTTTTATTTCGATTTGCAATCGTAAGCATTGGATATATTTGCATTTAAAGTTATCATACAACACAACGTCAAATCAAAAAATTCGAATCTCTAAAATCGATTAATCTAAATGTCAACCAAAAAATTTCCAAATTTTTTAAATACTAAAATAAGACTTTTTGATTCGATTTTTGAGTTAATAGAGACCTGCTGTTCCCATTGTACGAGACTTATTGGCGATATCCTCAAAGAAAATGGGTGATCGACGATCCTTTGATGTCAAAAGAAAAATTATGTTTCAATCAGGAATTTTTCAATTGAAAAACTGAATTGATTTTTTAATTTCATTTAAAATTTTAATTATACAAGTTACGGCCATTTTCATGTAACTTCGTTCGGCTTTAACTGCCAGTTAACAAAAAGAAAAATGGAAATATCTTTTCTCCGGTTAACTTTAACTGAAAAATGTTCAGCAATTATGTTCCTATGTACATAGCATGGTTTAAAAGTTCGTTAGCTAACGTAGAACTAACGGAGCTTCATGAAAATGGAGGTTAATGTCTTAACATTTTAATTCAGTCAATATTTTAACTGGAAATATTTAGTTGATATTTTTTCTGTGATTGATTGGATTTTGGTCGTTAGGTAGCCGAAGTATTGAATCAGTTGTGAATGTAAATAGGACCATAATTTCAAATTTTCAATAAAACAAACGGGAAGATGGGGCTATATCAATTTCCATAAGAAATCCACAAAATGAATCATCTCCCTCCGCCAGATCTTTACCGAAGCCTTTGAAATTCGAATTAGCCTGCAATGAAACATGTATAGCCAGCTTTGTGTAGATTGGTATCTTTCATTTTCTTTTCAATAACTGAATAATACCAATTCATATATCTTAATGTCCACTAAGCACGCATGGACAAGAAACCAGCCTGTATTTATGTCAGGCTAACATAAAATTAGTAATAAATATAATTTTGAATAACTGGCGGCTACATTTTAGTCGTGATTAACCAATTGATGTCCATTCTCAATGTCAATATCATGTATTATTATTACAATGCGTATTATCCATATTTAATAATAAGACAAGAAATTAATGATAGTATAGTTACGTATATATATATTTTTTTGTAATTGGTGTAATTATTTAATTTTAATACTTATTTTCAATAACAAAACTAAATTTTGAATTATTTATATTAAAAATAAAAAAAAATAAAACGAAGTCAAAAACGCAAAGTCTTAAGAAAAGGAAATAAATTACGTAGTTATTTCCAAACTTAAGCAAAAACTATAATTGGAATAGTTGCGTTGAGTTGTATGAGTTGGTATACAATATAAATGTTCATTTAGATAATAAATAATATGCAATATCGTTTAAAAATATACTATTTTAATACATATATTTTATTAATATATGGGACAACGTGTATGTCGGGAAATGTTGGAGAAAATAACAAGTGCATCACACATGGAAAGGAATAAATAAGGTTTTGCATTTAGTCGAGACTGTCGAGGTGTGATAGAAATTAAAATTTTCTAGGTGGCGATTTCAACTGTAAAACACCCAAGTCATTGCAAGGTGGTGTATAGGATGAGTTATTTCTACTACATCGTTGATCGTTAGCAAAGTTTGAAAAATTATGACTAGGCTTGGCTAATTGCAGGGGCTTCGATATCCCTTGGTCATCTATAGAGCATAGGCAGTATGGACATTGTATGACAATGGCATTGTCCTCCATGAGATTACTTGAGCTATGATGACTAAAGTTTTTACTGCTCGATGATGTTGAGGGACTATCCACCTCATCATCATATTTTGTGTGTTGTTTTTGGAATTCAATGGAACAAGGGACATGCATAGCATGACTACAAGCACCTATGATTATGGCTGCTTCGTTATATAGACGTTTTTTGCATACAACACAATGCATCATTGTAATAAGTAGTCCACGTGAGGCTATCTTTTGTTTTTTATGAAGCTCTTCCGCTATTTCCTTTTCTAGAATTCGCAAAGCTATCTCCATGGCATTCGTTTCGGCTTTCGATTGATTTAACATGCTCAAAAGTAGTTCCTTGATATCACCGAAATTGCCCGAAACATTACGGGTGTTCATAACTAAATGAACAAGATTGCTTAGATCGACATGTTGTGAAGCTTCGTGCAACATAGTTTTAGTAATGCTTTTTAAATTTTCCAATGGGAGAATGTATTTTAATAACTCAAACCACAGGGCTTCTCGCTCCGTTTCGGTTAGAGAAGATTTGCTAGCTAAGGAACAACGGCTACATAAGGCAGAAACAGATTTTGCACATTCCGTCATATCTTCTGTCTTGGTGGATTTTAATAATTCCATAGCATAATGGAAAGCAGCATTATAATCGCCCTTCTTTTCAGCCAGAAAAATAGCAGGAGTCAACAATTTATGTTCCGTGACCAAATGCAAGGCACCATCAATATTATAACAATTGGAGGCTTTCAAAAATTCATCTACATTGTGCGGCTCATATTTGCACAGAAAGCATATTAACTTCTCACACTGTTCCGGGCTCAAATCATCATTTCTTTGTTGTAGTTCTTTAAGAAATATAAAATGGCTTTTTTCCTCATTCGCCAAAAGATCTAGTAATTCATCAACTTTATCGCGATAATAAAGATCAATTATACGTGTTGTTTCCTTGCCATCGATGTCCAGCAATTGTTTAAGATGAGTCTTTATCTGCTGGTATACTTTACGATTAGTTTCCTTGGCGTAGCGTTCCATATAGACAAACATGATTTCATGGCGTAAAGGATTATTTATATAACAACTTAGAATCTGATCGTATCGTTTAAGTTTTTCGAGTAAATATTCTTGTACGTAGTAACAGCGAGCCCTCTTGGCCAAATCTAATTGTTCGGTATCATTGCTAATGGGGTCAAGGCAATTGTTAACTAGCAATTCATACCAAGCATTTTCACGCTCTGAATGCAAACGGCTGGTTTCGTTATCAATCGTTTCCATCGAGAGATAATTCAAAACCTTTTCCAAGAGTTGAGTGTCGCATGGTAGGCAGGAATCTGATATTTGTTGGGCTATGAAATTGAGTAAACAACCGATTTCTGACCACTTTGGAAGGAAAGACAAAAAAACATTATCACTTGAATTTTCCCCATTTTCAAATTCTTACCGTATTCTTATCGGGTGTCATAATCTCCAATAGTATATTAATAATTCGCTTGCGTTGTGAAAACCCTAGTTCCCCTCCGAATTCTTTCTCTTGGAAAGCCAAAGAGATTACATTTAGAGTTTCACGTGTATCAAACTTCAGTAATGCCCTTAAATAGGGATAAGGTAATTCATCAGGTTCGCTCGTAGTGGAATGTAAAGAAGTCAAACACCTTAAGACATCATGTTTAACATTTTGTATTAATTCCTCTGGAATATCTCCCTGTGGATAACCACGTCCAGCTAAACAACTTGAAATATACACTAGTAAACAATTGCCAAGATCTGTGGGTTCTTTGTCAATCAAAGGAATTAATTCGGTCAATGACATAGTGTAGTCATGTAACGCATTGGCATTCAAGTAGATTTGTGCTTTATACAATTTATATTTCTTTGCCGCTTTCAAGACCTGATTCAAGTCCAGGCATGTCCAATCCATTTTCAATATAACATCTTCCAATTTCTTTGGGGAGATCTTCAACCAATATTCCACTAATGCTTGAGATATAATGGGGTTTACCTGGCGAATATCATCGCTTTCGATGTGTCCCGTAATGTGATGAAGAAAAAGCTCTTTGTTTTGTAAACGTTCCCACAGTTGGGTCCATAGCAACTCAAGCTCCTCGACTACTATGAGGCATTTTATTATAGCTCCCAAGCAATAGTCGGGTGCTCTGGCCGAAGCGGCAATATATTCTTTAAATAGCATTATTATACGTTCTTTGGCTTGTAGTTTTCTTTTGGGTCGATCACCAGCAGCTCTGTAGCCATCTAAAGCTAAATCGCATGCCTCTTGCCAACGATGGTTTTTCACCTGGAATGAAGGCACAAGGTTTATACACAATTTTTAATTGTGTTCATGAAATAGCTTACCAAGTATGTGATTCTTTCCATCCAAGTCCTCACACCTATTACATGCATAGATCGGGAACCCAATACATACAATTGTACTCCTCTTGCTGCCAAGGAATTATAGCAAGCGTGCGTTCCTGCCAATGCCAATGCAGGAGAAACATTTCCTCCTGTAGCCAAACCCTTGAATTGTGCCGAACCATAGACCATACTGGCATTACCCAAATCAATGCATTCTAATTCTTTGCTCGTACGTACATCCAGTAAATGCAATATCTCTGACGTATCCACACATCCCACACATTTTGGACCCAACCAGTGGGCTGATAGAATATTAGTTTGCATATTAATATGTCGCAAAAGCAGTAATGTTATTCGACCATGTGATATGAAAAGTTGATGAAAGAATAATTGATTGCCTCTACCAACCACCAGTACTGGGTCTACAGATCTCGTGGTATCTGCGGCTTGTATAAGAACCATTTGCCAAGCCAACACAGGCAGACAATCTGCGGGTCCTTGTAGTAAATGATATTTGACAACTTTTAAGCGTGGCCGAATGGTGACAATGAAATATTTTGACAAGGTAGCCAATGCCACTATGCAATATTGGTCTAAATCATGATGTTCTCCAGTCTGACTTAACAAAGGTTCCACGGCACAAACTTCTCCTCTGGCACCACTAAATAGGCAGCGCGAAGAACATCCTCTCACTCCTAACTTGCGTGTGAAACTTAATGACCATACCGATCCACCCGAATCTGCAGCTAAAGCCATAGCGGCTCTCGAAGTCCATTTTACATGTAATATTCCCGTATTTGGAGTTACCATATCAAATAATTGTCTCATGACATCTCCATTTTGGGTATCCAACATTAAAACCAATCCTCGAGCAAAGCCCGCAAGTAGTCTATTACATTCGGGATTAAAAGACAAGGACGAAACAGCACCTTGACCATGTTTATCCTGATGGGCCCAACGAAGTGTTTGCGTAGCATCAAAATTCAATATATGTCCGTGGGAAGTTCCGACAGCATAAAAGTGATTACACACAGCACATGACGACGCCATTCCCGCACTAATTCGATCTGCAGCTGAGGATACTTGTGTAGAAACTCCCTGAAGCATTGAATAACGCATAATACTGCCACCGCCACCACCTCCTCCTGTGCCACTCATGCGAACACTGCCTTCCTCGGCAATCGATGGTGTGGGAGTACTTGTGGGAATACCCAACTCAGAAGCAATGTCCGAGTCAGCTTCGAATTCACTCAACACGGTCTCCAATGAGGGCAATACCCCTGCTGGAGGTATGGAATATTCGACATCGTCCAACTGCTAGAACAAAAAGAATGACGACACAAATTAAATGTAAACAAACAAAAAAATTTAAACTGACAACAGTAATCATATGTTCCACCCACCCCCTCCCAAGTACTTGCCTCTTCAACATCAATCAAAGATTCGACCAATAAGCTATCTGTGGAACCACGATCTGAACCCAGCAATGAATTTAGTGATGGAGCCTTTAATTCGTTCATATTTTCGCTTGAAAATATCCTTTAAATATGAATTTATATTTGTTATCAAAAATTTGGATTAATGCGGCATTAATCCGCCCACATCATCTGACTATGCAAATTCTGTGCTTTTTGTTGTCCTATTTCTTGCTTTTGTTTTGTTAATATTAAAGTGAACTGTTATTGGTGTAACACATTGTGTCGTGCTCCGCCGTTAGGATGCATTTATTCTAACAAATATTTAATATTTTCTATAATACCAGCAATTTTTTAACCAGAAACTAATTGACCGTCTGTCTTTGCACAATTGGAACAGTGTTACCACATACTGACATAAAAGTGCTCCCGGTCTCCCATGAGAATGACAGTACGTACATGATGAAGTAAATACGGTACTATTACTGCTAACAATAACACTGCGTTCACACTATTAAACCTCATACACCTTATAATTTTAAAATCCACTTTATCTAGATTTATACCTCATTCACATTACACTTCCAAAATCTACGTTAACTAGATTTCAACTGTCATTTGCCTTATAAAAAAGGGATTTCAAATCTACTTTTAGTAGATTTCGAGCCTAATGTGAATGAGCTATTAAACCGTCATTTGCTTTATAAAAAGGATTTCAAAACCATTTTTAGTAGATTTCAAGCCTAATGTGAATGGGCTATTACGGAAATCTGGTCAAAGTAGATTTCGGCTGAAATCTCGATTATGCACCGTCATGACTATAAAGCGAACCGTACACTGTCAGATAGACATTTCGAAAGAGATTCGCCCATTTGTTTTGTGTTATTTCAAGTTTTGCCATTACACTGCACGAACAAATATCATAACAACACGAAAAAACAAGGCATATTAAAGAGGTAAAGTCATGCAATCAGGTGACTAATATCGACATTCATCTTGTCAAATACATTGTTTACGTTTAGTAGGTTTGTTTACACAAATATTGCTTTTATTTACATTGTGTTACAATACAACAACACTACACATACACAAAATGTCAACTTAAGTGACCTGTAATTTTAGTTTTACTTTCTAAATATCATGGGGTGTACACACGCTTGCTCGTGACGTTACCTTTAATTAATATGCCTTGATAAAAAAATAAGAATGATAAGCAATGGAGATGGACCAAAAGTTAAGGGTGAAACCAGTTTTTTTTGTAAAAACTGGAAGAAAACAAAAATGCAATGATTCCTGAAGTAATCCACAACCCTGCCAACATTTTTTGAATTTGGGGGCGCTTCTGAGAATCCCCAGTACGTTGAAAACAATCATATACGATATCAAAAACTCGTCGGAAAAGCGCCGTCACTATTGAGAAGTTGTACCACGCCAAGTTACTACAAAAAGGTTTCGTATGAGTGCAATTATTAGGTGCCTTTATAGATCAATTTAGAACGACGCCAATAAGAGACCCTCCAAACAATCAGAAAAAGCACATTTTAAGATAGTGGTAAAAGAATCATTGTGGTCGAGTAAAACACGTTTGTTTAGATATTTAATAATTTGATTAATTATTTACAAATTCTTAAAAATATAACATTTAACATAATTTTTTGCATTAATGATGAGGTAGAGTTACAAGTAGCGAGTTACACGTTGCAGCGTCTATCAGCCAGTGTTTTTATTCGATGGAGGCAGCGTGTCTGTAAAATATTTGAAAAACAATCACTTTATTCCATTTGGAAAATCAAAAATTGTTCACCAATATACCTTTCACAATTTTAAGCGTAAAATCTATGTTTTCAGAAGTTTATTTTCGTTTTTATTTAAATAAAATATAACAAGCTGGTTGCGCTTGGCGTTTCACAAAAAATAAAATGGCTTTTGTAAAAGTAGTGATGGCAAAATAGATGTATGAAGTACATTTTGTACTTTATGATATGCTGCCCCCATCACAGTAGGATGGTTGTAGTGACATTTACGAGTCTGTGGTAGCGATGAAGATGAAATGGAACTTTGAAATGCTGGCAGGGAAATTACAAATTATTTGATGAATTTCAAAATACTTCTTGCCTAGTTTTATTATTATTATTATTTATTCAAAAATTCTGTAATACAAAGCCAATAGAGGCCTATAAAAATATATTACATCATAACAAAAATACTGAGCCATCGATATAATGTAAACAAGTTAATATCTTAAACTAAGAAGAAAGTAATTTAATTGGCTCCCCAGCCGCAAGAGTAGTAGTGACTATTGAAATAGCGATGAAATAAGTTTTCCATTGAATGGAAGTGTAATTTTTCTGGAATTTTTGCCACAATTCTGGTTTTGATTTATTAATTATATATTTCATAAATTTTCATCCATCATTAATTTCATTGCAGAAATGCTAGTTTTTATTATGAAATAAATTGTTTTTGATAATGTTTGGTGAAAATCCCCTTATGCACTTTACAGACTATCAGTTATTCCGGACGGAATGTCGGTGTTTGTAAAGAATCTTACAGTGTGTCGGATCGATACGACATGTCGGCGATGACTAAATAATCGGTAAATGTGTTATCGATCCCATAAACATGCAGCACTATCGATTATGCCTTCGGACTTAACTTATTACTTATTTATCTACTCTATAATGCGAATATTTATCATCTCACTGACAATTTCAAACTCAATGCGTTTTAATTTCTTGTTTGCTATGTATAAAGGGTTGTGCGTTAGGATTTTAATTTTAAGTTTTTTTTTTTAGTTTCGTTTTAATTATAAGGTTAAGTTTTTATTTGGAATACTAGAGCTCTATTGATTGATTTTCTATCAACATGTTGTCCAGAAGGGCGTTGGTTGATTAAATAAATAAATAAATATATGGGATATGTTCGACACGAGCACTGTCGTCCGGAATAACTGATAATCTGTAAAGCGCATTACACTAAAGATTTTTGCCTCCTAAAGGCCGGTATGCACCTCTAGCGAAAATTTTCATTCCCATAAGAAATGCATTGCTATTTATGCTAACGAAATTTTCGGTAGCGTTCAATTTCGTAAGTTGGTACGCACCTCTAATGAAAATAACAGGGTTGTCAAAGCATATTTTGGCAGCAAACTTTTAATTTATTACAATCATTGTGTGCGTAAAAGTTTTAAAAGGTCTGTAAATAATAAACAATTTATTTAAGGAATATTTGGAACATATATTAACAATTTTTAAAAGCGATTAGCTGGTTTAAAATTTGTGTACACAGCCCTGTTTTTTTGTTGTAGACTTAAATAAATTTTTGCTACCGAAAATTTCGCTAGAGGTGCATACCGGCCTTAACCAGAAAAATTCAAAGTTGTTTTGATTTTATGCCAACACATTTCTCGCAACACGCGAACCTTATGCAAGCGGATTTGTTGCCGTAACGTGCTGTACCGCAGTGTTATCCGACCGTGTATAGTATAGTACAGTATTTTTTATTGACACTTCTTCTTTTCAGTGGTACAATGAATAAAGAGCGAATGTATAGCAGTTAGAACTATGGTTGTCTTATTCTAATACACGATGGCTAAGTGAATTAGCTACTTGCTTGCAAAGGAAGTGATAAACATATTAAGAAAATACATGTCAAAAAAAAGTGAGAATAGACTTGCTCGCGGTCTATAGTGTCCGACCGTGTTAATAGCGGCCCCTTTAATCTCAACATACAATCGATTGGTGGAGATATTAGGGCTGTTTTCTTTTAGCACTGGATACCCTAATGCGCTTTACAGACTATCAGTTATTCCGGACGGAATGTCGGTGTTTATAAAGAATCTTATAGTGTGTCGGATCGATACGACTTGTCGGCGATGACTAAATAATCGGTAAATGTGTTATCGATCCCATAAACATGCAGCAGTATCGATTATGCCTTCGGACTTAACTTATAATGTGCACAATATATGGGATATGTTCGACGCGAGCACTGTCGTCCGGAATAACTGATAGTCTGTAAAGCGCATAAGCCGTGAAGGACTAAAAGAAAACAGAGTACTCGTTTATCCAGGACATCTCAAAAAATATGCAACACTGCCATCAGCTGTTTAAAAACAATCACAGAAAAGAAGTGAAATCTTGCATTTTTAATGTATGAAATGCTCCAATTAGTAATAAATATTTCCTGCTGCGATTATTTATGACACTATACCACTTTGAATTACATGTTTTTCCATAAATTAGTCACAATAAAGTGCTATTGTGAATCGATGAAGCGTCACTTTATCAAAACACAATCTGGCAAGATCGGCGCGACTTGCACTGAAGTGGACCTTAGACGGTCGGATAAACACTCCGACAGAGGTTCGTCTATTTGTTGTGTGTTCGTTCAAGTTTTGCCCTTACACTGCACGAACAAATGTGATGACAACATGAAAAAATAAGAAGAAGCACAAACAAACAATGAAATTGTACGAAGATTTATGGGTGAAACCATTTTTTACTGAAAAAATGTAAGAAAATAATAAAAAATCCTGGTATATGTGTCAAAACAATGATTCCTGAAGTAATCCACATTTAATATAAGGGCTGTTTTCTTTTTGCACTGGATACCCTAAGCAGTCACGGACTAAAAGAAAACAGAGTACTCGTTTATCCAGGACATCTCCAAAAAATATGCAACACTGTCATCAGCTGTTTAAAAACAATCACAGAAAACAAGTGAAATCTTAAATTTTTAATGTATGAAATGCTCAAATAGATATAAATATGTACTGCTGCGATTATTCATGACACTGTATCACTTTGAATTTCATGATATTCGATGAATTAGTCACAATAAACTGCTATTGTGAATCTAAAAAGCGTCACTTTATCAGAATGCAATCTGGTAACACCGACTCGACTTGCACTGATGAGATGTTCTGGATAGAACACCAGTGCAACGATGTTCTGGATAGCCCATACAAATGCTGCATCCAGTGTTAAAAGAAAACAGCCCTATCCCTGCCAACATTTTTTGAATTTGGGGACTCTTTTGAGAATCCCCACTACGTCGAAAACAATCATATACGACATCAAAAACTCGTCGGAAAAGCGCCGTCACTATTGAGAAGTTGTACCACGCCAAGTTACTACAAAAATGTTTCGCATGAGTGCAATTATTAGGTGCCTTTATAGATCAATTTAGAACGACGCCAATAAGGGACCCTCCAAACAATCAAAAAAAGTGCATTTTAAGATAGTTGTAAAAGAATCATTATGGTCGAGTAAAACACGTTTGTTTAGATATTTATTAATTTGATTAAGCATTTACAAATTCTTAAAAATATAACATTTATACCAGTATCACATTACATTTAACATAATTTTTGGCATTAATGATGATGTTGAGTTACAAGTAGCGAGTTACATGTTGCTGCGTCTATCAACCAGTGTTTTTATTCCATGGAGGCAGCGTGTCTGTAAAATATCTGAAAAACAATCACTTTATTCCATTTGGAAAATCACCAAATTGTTCACCAATATACCTTTCACAATTTTAAGCGTATAATCTATGTTTTCAGAACTTTATTTTCGTTTTTATTTAATTAAAATATAACAAGCTGGTTGCGCTTGGCGTTTCACAAAAAAAAAATGGCTTTTTTTAACAGTAGGGATGGCAAATTACTTGCATGTACTTTTTGATGTACCTTTTCATGATGGTTGAAGTGACATTTACGAGTCTGTGGTAACGATGAGGTTGAAATGGAACTTTGAAATGCTGGCAGGGATATTACAAATTACTTGATGAATTTCAAAATACTTGTCGCCTGGTTTCCCATTGATTGTAAGTGGATTTTTTTCCACGTTTTTGCCACAGTACTGGTTTAGATTTATATATTTCTTTAATTTTCAACCAGAATTGGCGATCCATCATTAATTTCATTGCAGAAATGCCTGTTTTTAATGTAAAAATAAATATGTCTTTGATAATGTTTGTCGAACATCCCCTTACACTCAATGATTTGTACCACCCAACCAGCAAAAATCAAAGTTCCCAATAAACACAGGATGAGTGTTTTTCAAATGCAACAACTTTTCAGTTTGAGGGTCCCCGCGACAGCCGAACACGACCTTATATTATCGGATTTGTCGCCGCAACGCGTTGTGTCGCAGGGTTTATCCGACCGTATAAGTGTGGAAATATAACCATAGCGATAGGCGGTAGGCGAACACTTATTTACGTGTATTTCTTATGGGAAGCCCAAAATCCGCGACGGAATACCGTGACGGCTAGCGGCGTGTCGCTAAATTAAAACTTATTCTAACTCCTTGGCGAAAACTGGTATAGTGTTGCCATCGCTTATCAATTTTTTTAACTCACCACTAGGAATTGCTGTTGCCTGGACACGTGTAGATTATTTTTTCTTGAAATAACTCAACAAATAACAAGCCATTGTATGTTTTTATTCAACTTCATTGTTTAATATTGTCAAAGCATGCTGTATTGACAACAAAAACGCTAGGAAACGTGAAAAAGGGAATTATTCGCCGTCAAGCTTATTGTATTTGCCGTTGCGGCAAAAATGTTTCGCCTACCGCCTATCGCTATGGTTATATTTACACACTAAGGTGCCCTTGATAGAACACCAGTGCAACGATGTTCTGGATAGCCCATACAAATGTTGTATCCAGTGCAAAAAGAAAACAGCCCTATTATCGAAATTGAATTTATTAATCGATCATTTTGCTGCATATTGCTTCCATCTCTGAAAACGGTAAATGTAAAAGTTTGAAGTTTGCCTATTTTCGTTCAAGAAATTTAGTTCACTACAGGTAATTATTTAATTATAATATAATTTTTACTTCCATGAAAACTTTTTACGGTTCGAATAATAAGTGGCCGAAATTGGAGGAAAGGCCATTGGGGACCCCAAATAGTCACATATGTGTTGGGCCACATTAATCAAAATCGAGCTATGGAATCACAATTGGCTAAGATTTACTATTAATTCCCAAGATTCAGAGGTTCAAAGCCTGTGTCAGATTTTGTCAGGCATATTGGCAGGAGATAAACGATCGCAGATGTTCTGCCAAAAGGAATTGAACCCACGACATTTGTTATTCGAGGTGGGCACGATTATGTTAGGTTATTTGAATAGCTTTGCTGGGAGGGGATAAACTACGGTGGGTGTTCCGCAAACAGGTATACAGCCCACGACCATCATGACTACTGTCTTGGATGAGAGGCAAGATAGAAGTCAGTTAAGATGTGAGTCGGTCGATATCCTTGTTTCGTTTCGTACGACAATCAATGCGTAATAAATGAAAGCTTTAGTGAAAACTTGGACACTCTGAAAACCGGACACCTCTTAAAACTGGACAGTTGTCTGGGGACGTTTGCTATATTAACAGATTACTGGACACCTCCGTTATTGGTTCATCCGTTTTATTAACATCGAGGAACTCTTACCTCCAGAATTAGGTAGTACTGAGTCGGATAGGTTTAGTGTTGCAAGAGAAGTGTGAGTCATCTGGTTCTTGGTGCGCACTACTATCTACACTGCTATCAATTCTCCATATGTAGGTCCCGACCAGGGCTGCCACTTTAGTCCGATCGGATATTGATTTTTAAATTTGGTCCAAAATCTTGATTGATTTTGGCCCATTTTCGTCAAATCTTTAATTTTTTCAAAATTTTCTGTAGAAATAAAATTTTGACAAAATTTTCTATAGAAATAAAATTTTGACAAAATTTTCTATAGAAATAAAATTTCGACAAAATTTTCTATAGTAATAAAATTTTGACAACAATTTCTATAAAAATAAACAAAAAAAAAAAAATGACGGGGGTATAATAAGTTTGTCATTCCGTTTGTAACACATCGAAATATCGATTTCCGACTATATAAAGTATATATATTCTATATATATAACCATATAACCATGTCGATATAACCATGTCCGTCTGTCTGTCTGTAGTTTTCATCCAATTTGCCTGAAATTGGAAATCTAGAGGTATTTTCGGACCATAAAGAGGTGTGCCGAAAATTGTGAGTAACGGCCCATGTTTTGGTATAGCCCAAATATAGACCGATCTCCCGATTTTATTTCTTGGGCTTCTAGAATCCGCAGTTTTTATTAAATTATCCTGAAATTGGAAACCGAGAGGTACTTTAGAACCATAAAATTGTGTGCCTAAAATGGTGAGTATCGGTCCATGTTTTGGTATGGTCCCCATATAAACCGACCTCCCGATTTGGGGCCTTGGGCTTATAGAAACCGTAGTTTTTATCCAATTTGCCTGAAATTGGAAATCTAGATGTATTTTAGGACCATAAAGAGGTGTGTCGAAAATGGTGAGTATCGCTCCATATTTTGGTATAGCCCCCATATAGACCGATTTCCGATTTTACTTCTTGGGCTTTTAGAATCCGAAGTTTTTATCCTATTTGCCTGAAATTGGAAATCTAGAGGTATTTTCGGGCCATAAAGAGGTGTGCCGAAAACGGTGAGTATAGGTCCATATTTTAGTATAGCCCCCATAAGAACGATCTCCCGATTTAACTCCTTGGGTTTCTAGAAACCGTAGTTTTTATCCGATTTGCCGGAAATTGTAAATATTCTGGTATTTTAGGCTTACAAAAACGTGCCTCCATATAGACCGATTTCACTTCTTGAGGGTATAGAAGGCGCACTGATCATGAACATTGCTTTAAACTCAATGTAAATTTCTAGATTTTACTTCTCGGGTGAAAATCTACAGATTTAAGATTTCAAATCAAGAAGTTATTTTATAATTTTCTTGCACACTTACAAGAAATGTTAATGATTCTTCTAAAACTCAAACAAAAATGGTTCTTATAAATCCAGAATCTGATATAGTCTTCATAGGTACAATCTTGAAAATTATCTTGGGGAAGTGTACTAGTTGATCTGCTCTGCTTGGGAGAATACCTGTCATCAAATCCCCCTGAAATTTCAAAGGAAACCCTAATATTTGATTCATGGTGGTGGGTATCTAAGATTCGGCCCGGCCGAACTTCCTGCTGTATATACTTGTTTTTTTTTTATCCATTGTTTATTAGCAATAGTTCTCACTTTGTTTTCTAAATCACTCAAATAGTTTTTTTATTTCATTTTTTTTCTAATTTAAAAAAAAATGTATCTTTACTAATTCTTTGTTCTTCTCTTTTATAATTTATTATTGCTAGTTTTTATTTTAATTTTTATTTTGTTAGTTTGACAAATTTTCTATAGAAATCAAATATTGACAAAATTTTCTATAGAAGTAAAATTTTGGCTAAATTTTCTATAAAAATAAAATTTTGGCTAAATTTTCTATAGAATTGAAATTTTGACAGAATTTCCTACTGAAATGAATAAAATTTGGACAAAAATTTCTAATGAACTTAAATTTTAACAAAGTTTTCTACAGAAATAAAATTTGGAAAAAATTTTGTGAAAATTTTCTATAGAAATAAAATTTCGACAAAATTTTTTATAGAAATAAAATTTTGACAAAATTTTCTATAGAAATAAAATATCGACAAAATTTTCTATAGAAATAAAATATCGACAAAATTTTCTTAGAAATAAAATTTCGAAAAAAATTTGAAGAGAAATAAAAATTTGACAAAATTTTCTATGGAAGTAAAAAATTTGGAAAAAATTGTAACTTTCAAATTATATTAATTTAAATTGGGAAAAATTGTCCGCGAATTTTGGAAAAATGTTGGTCCAAACAAAAAAAAAAAAATCATTGTGGAAACTCTGGTCCCGGCATTGCTAAGCGGGGCTTGATTATCGACAAAATGGAGTCTTGGATGTTCACTACGATAACATCCAAAGAGATAACATACTGCCTCGACAATACGTAATTGATTCTAGGTGCGGGGAGGGTCTTGGTCTCCACATAAAGACAAGCAAGCTCTGTGGAGACATCCTGACGCAGTTCTAACTGCAGCTATCTTACTGGTCTTTATTTACAAACCACCGTGTATCGCTTGTCTGGACAATTTACTATCTGTAGTACAATCTTTTAATCGAATACTGTCGAAATTTCAGTCAAAGCGAACGAAGTTTTGTTTTTGTTCGCGAGTGTTGTCATTAGTGTCTGTGAAGAGTTCATTTGTTGTTGAAGACACATGTCCGTATACTGTATACTGTTTGTTTTTCATCCATATTACAATGTGTTTTTAATGTTAACATTTGGTAAAAACTAAATTTGCCAACTACACAAAGTGTAAAGTAGCACATAGTCACCTCAAGTAACCGTCTAGTCGAATATTGTAGCTGTAAAATTTTACAACACTAAATCGAAACTAACATCTTGTTATCATAGAATAGGAGGGTCGACAATTTGATAACAATGAATAAAGAACTTAAAAAGAACGCCAGAGGAAAACAAATCAAAAAATACATTTGTTGTGCCCTGTTCACATCGGCCATTCTACTGCCAGTTATATTGTACAAAATTGTATTAGCACCGCCACCATTTGACGAAATGGCACCATGTATATTTTGCGAAATTTCAAGTGGACGCTCGCCCAGTACTCACATAGAAGTGGAAACAGATGAATATGTGATATTTAAAGATATAAAACCAGCATCGACACATCATTATCTGGCCGTACCGAAACGACATATAGAAAGTCTGAAAGTAATGACAAAAGAAGACATACCATTAGGTAAGATTCATAAATTATTTGATGTATGGATTTATAATCTTATGACGTATATGTTGTTGTCTGTTTTGTTTTTTTCACTGTCATAGTGGATCACCTTGAGGCAGCTTTGAAAGAATTCTTCAAATCGAAAGGTATTGATACCGAAGATGCTCTATTTGGTTTTCATATGCCGCCATTCATTAGTGTCCGCCATCTACATATGCACGGTATAGCCCCGCGTTCGACTATGAGTTGGATGAATAGTTTTATATTCAAGACCAACTCGGCTTGGTTCAAATTGGTAAATGAAAAGAAATTTATTTCGTCTATCCTAAATACAATAATGTAACGTGTTTTGTTTTTGTTTTATTTTTCCTTTCCCATAGGTCGATGAAGCCCGACAGTATATAGAAAATAAATAAAATTCAACCTTCCATACTTTCCACGAACATAATAAAGAGGCCCAGAGTGGAATTATTCACTCTTCCATTGATACAAATTTATTCAGGACAATTAGCTAATAATAGGAGTTCTTTTACCAATTTGTTTATATTAGTTCTATTTGTTAATTGGTGTTAGAAATTATATTGTGAGATTAATGATTGTGTGAAATCTAGTTGATATTTTTTTTTAGTTAATATTAATGTACAGTTCTATTTGTTAATTGGTGTTAGAAATTATATTGTGAGATTAATGATTGTGTGAAATCTAGTTGATATTTTTTAGTTAATATTAATGTACATATTTCCTCATTTATTTTTATTTTTATGTTATTTATACTATGTTATTGGTGTTGAGTTAAAATTTCAAATCTAAATAAATAAGGAACCAAAAGGATATTAAAGAATGAAACAGAAAACGTGTACATTAAATGACGTCATTTGTGTACATTTTGTACATGAATGTCTACTTGTAACAGAGACCGCTTACAAGTTGACCTGGTCTTTGTATACGAAAGTTCATTGAACTTTTTTAGAATGGCCAAACAGATGTTTGTATATGGGATTTTGCAGTATAAATTTGGAAAAAGCAAAATATTGGTGCTTTTCACATCGCTTTTGAAGTTTTCTTCATCTTTTTACTTTGCAAAAATTTATTAAAAATAAGTATATATGGCCGTAAGTTCGGCCAGGCCGAAGCTTATGTACCCTCCACCATGGATTGCGTAGAACCTTCTAATAAACACTGCATTCCACAATCGTCTTCTAAATTGTAAGTAAGTCCATACGTGGTATATATTAAATCAAAAAAGGCCGACTAAATACGTATATAATTCAGTTTGACAAAATTTTCTATAGAAAAAAAATTTACAAATTTTTCTATAGAAATAAAATTTTAACAAATTTTTTATAGAAACAAAATTTACACAAAATTTTCTATAGAAATAAAATGTTAACAAAATTTTCTATAGAACTAAAATTTTGACAAAATTTTCTATAGAAATAAAATTTTGGTAGATTATTTTTGGGCTCGAGTGGCAACCATTATGAACCGATATGGACCAATTTTTGTGTGGTTGGAGATCGGCTATATATAACTATAGACCGATATGGACCAATTCTGGCACGGCTGTTAGAGACCATATAAAAATTTCAACCGGATCGGATAAAATTTGCTTCTCTTAGAGCCTCCGCAAGCCAAATCTGGGGATCGGTTTATATGGGGGCTATATATAATTATGGACCAATGTGTACCAATTTTTGCATGGTTGTTAGAGACCATATACCAAAACCAGGTACCATATTTCAGCCGGATCGGATGAAATATGATTCTCTTAGAGGCTCAGCAAGCCAAATCTGAGGGTCCGTTTATATGGTGGCTATACGTAAAAGTGGACCGATATGGCCCATGGCTCAATACCATCCGACCTACATCAATAACAACTACTTGTGCCAAGTTTCATGTCGATAGCTTGTTTCGTTTGGACATGCTTAGATCGACTCAGAATTTCACCACGACCCAGAATATATATACTTTATGGGGTCTTAGAGCAATATTTCGATGTGTTACAAACGGAATGACAAAGTTAATATACCCTCCATCCTATGGTGGAGGGTATAAAAATACAAGAATTTCTTTTTCTTATAGCGAAAAAATCATAATACGCTTCCTATTTTACAATTTTAACCTCTCATTATTGTCAATTTTATATGTTTTAGGGTTAAAAAATATCATTGTTCTACTATTAAAGCAATTTGCTAAGTCGGCCTTATAAAGGCCTCGAATTGGAAAACGAAAAAAAAATTAAATATAAAATAATTAAATTAAAATGATATAAATTATATTTTATTTTGAACTAAGTCAATGCCATTTACGACTTTTATTGTCTTATGATTATTATATATCATTGGCATTTTGTTAAGTGCAATCATTTTACAAAGCTACAAGTAAAGGTCCAAAAGTCCACAAGCCGATTTTTTTTGTTAACTTTAAAATATGTCCTTTAAAACCTCTAGTTGTTTATATTTTGAAAAAGTCTATAAGTTGTTCTTTTATTCTGTCTACAATCCATAACCGGCATACAATCCCAGATTATATAGGATTGGGATTTTTTTCAAATAAAAAATACACCCAAAGAAATTTGTTAGTAGAAACAGCAGAAAAGTCTGCTGAAAAAGGGAAAGCAGTCACTGATTGCAGAAATAGAAAACATTGTTTGCTATTTTTTAAAACATGTTTTAGTTTGGCTAAAACAAATAAAATTGTCAACTTCGAGGCAATCGTAACACAAAACAATATTTTATGAATATTGGTGCCGTTTTTAATAAATTTAGAACGACGCCAAAAGAGCCCCTTCAAACCCTCAGAAAAAGTGCATTTTAAGAATCATTTTTGTAAAAGCATCATTGCGGTCTGCTGAAAAAGGGAAAGCAGTCACTGATAGCCGAAGATGGCGTCGCTAGTATTAAACGTCGCTAGTATTAAATGCATATTATTTTTATATAGTACCAACCTTCAAATGATTTGTGTCAAAATTTGACGTCTGTAAGTCAATTAGTTTGTGAGATAGAGCGTGTTTTGTGAAGCAACTTTTGTTATTGTGAAAAAAAATGGAAAAAAGGAATTTCGTGTTTTTACTGTTTTCTGAAGGGAAAAAATACGGTGGAAGCAAAAACTTGGCTTGATAATGAGTTTCCGGACTCTGCCCCATGTAAATCAACAATAATTGATTGGTATGCAAAATTCAAGCGTGGTGAAATGAGCACGGAGGACGGTGAACGCAGTGGACGCCCGAAAGAGGTGGTTACCGACGAAAACATCAAAAAAATCCACAAAATGATTTTGAATGACCGTAAAATGAAGTTGATCGAGACAGCAGAGGCCTTAAAGATATCAAAGGAACGTGTTGGTCATATCATTCATCAATATTTGGATATGCGAAAGCTCTGTGCAAAATGGGTGTCGCGCGAGCTCAAATTTGACCAAAAACAACAACGTGTTGATGATTCTGAGCGGTGTTTGCAGCTGTTAACTCGTAATACACCCGAGTTTTTCCGTCGATATGTTACAATGGATGAAACATGGCTCCATCACTACACTCCTGAGTCCAATCGACAGTCGGCTGAGTGGACAGCGACCGGTGAACCGTCTCCGAAGCGTGGAAATACTCAAAAGTCAGCTGGCAAAGTAATGGCCTCTGTTTTTTGGGATGCGCATGGAATAATTTTTATCGATTATCTTGAGAAGGGGAAAACCATCAACAGTGACTATTATATGGCGTTATTGGAGCGTTTGAAGGTCGAAATCGCCGCAAAACGGCCCCTTATGAAGAAGAAAAAAGTGTTGTTCCACCAAGACAACGCACCGTGCCACAAGTCATTGAGAACGATGGCAAAAATTCATGAATTGGGCTTCGAATTGCTTCCCCACCCACCGTATTCTCCAGATCTGGCCCCCAGCGACTTTTTCTTGTTCTCAGACCTCAAAAGGATGCTCGCAGGGAAAAAATTTGGCTGCAATGAAGAGGTGATCGCCGAAACTGAGGCCTATTTTGAGGCAAAACCGAAGGAGTACTACCAAAATGGTATCAAAAAATTGGAAGGTCGTTATAATCGTTGTATCGCTCTTGAAGGGAACTATGTTGAATAATAAAAACGAATTTTGACAAAAAAATGTGTTTTTCTTTCTTAGACGGGGGACTTATCAGCTAACCTGTTATTTGTCCAAGAATCCAAATATTTCTCAAATTGAGGCATAACAGCAAACAAAATGTTCGCTGACCGCATATAGAAGCTTGTAAGGATATTACAGTGCAAAACTATACCAAAAACTACTTTTGGTTCTTAAATATGCTTTGGGGAAAAAAGTAAAACCTAAAAATGTTTATAATTTGTTATTCGTTAGACTCTGTATCATGGAGCAAATTAAAGGCGGCTGCGAATTTCTAAGGGTGGCCTATAAATTAAGTCTACAGGACGCTCAAGAACAGGGGCTTATTTATTTATTCTTTCCAAATCTACAAAAACATAACAACAATCATAAATTATAAAAAAAGGTACATGAGCTTAAAGACTAAAAAAAGTTAAATAAATAGTATTAATAACTAACAGAATTTGAAACAAACGAATACATAATAATTAAATAAATTATCAAAAAAAAAAAATATTAAAATTACAAAATTATATAATTTAAAAAAAATAAATACGTTTTATTAATTATTAATTGAAAAAATTAAAAATAAGAAACTATAAAAAAATAAAAAAAAAACAACATAAATATAAAACTACCCCATGATTAAGTCAAGATTACTAACATAAAAAACGAGTAATAAGACTCAATTATTATCATAACAAAAATAATTGATATAACATAATATATAACGAAATAAAAAATAAGAAAAATAAAACATAAGAAAACAAATGCATTAAAGAATTAAAAACTACTCATACATTTTTGTCGATACAGTTTTCATAAATAAGGCATTTATAATTCTTGAGTGGCAAGGAATAATTATTTTTATTCCGATTTGCCAGCGTGAACTTCTAAGTGAAATTTCGTGTCATTCTAAAGATAATACTGCGGAATTCTAATTCCAGAGAATGAAGCCACCGAGTCGAGCCGCTGTTATTAGCCGCCGCCGACCATTCTTGCCCAGTCGGCGACTCCGCCGAATATGTCGACTCAAATTAAGCCGCCAATTAATCAAAAAATATTGGTTTAAATCAAAAAAATGTATTACCCTGCCAGCATTTCAAAGTTCCATTTCATCCTCATCGCTACCACAGACTCGTAAGCGACACTGCAACAATCGCCAACTGTGATGGGGGAAGCATATGAAAAAGTATGAAATATACATGAAAGTATTTTGCCATCACTATTGTTACAAGGGCCATTTTATATTTTGTGAAACACCAAGCTCAACTAGCTTCTTAAAAAAATATTAAAAAAAAAAATAAAACGATAATGAACATTAGCGTAGCTAGACAATTTTCCTAGGGGGGACTTCAGCATAACTAGACAATTAATTTATAAAAAGCAATTAAAAGTAGTTCCACATTTTTTTGGGTGTTGTTCTAAAGCACAACTTTAAAAGCACTTCCAAAAATGTCCTCACAAAGAAGTTAATTATTTTAACCACACAGGAAGTTGTTTTAATTCAATTTTTTATAACTCTTTTTTTCGTATTTTTAATGGGTGTTTTTTTATACCCTAAACCACATAGTGGTCAGGGTATAATAAGTTTGATCGGCCAAAAAATGTGCCTACCAGAAATATTGATTTTAGACCCCACAAAATATATACCGATCGACTCAGAATCACCTCCTGAGTCGATCTAGCGCTTGGTGCCCGTCCGTCCGTCTGTCCATGTATTTGTTGTTCACAGGATTCCGGTCGCAATTATTAACCGATTTTGATGAAATTTGGTACAGGGAGTTTTTTGGGTACAAGGACGAACGCTATTGAATTTGGAAGAAATCGGATCAAATTTAGATATAGCTCCCATATATAGTATCGCCCGATTTCGACAAATGGGGTCACGTTGCGCGTTTTTTCAGACGGATCGTCACCAAATTTGGCAAAAGGTAATCTTTTCCATCGCCCTTCAAGTCTGCAAAATTTCATCCAAATCGGTTCAGATTTAGATATAGCTCTCATATATATGTATCGCCTGATTTTCCCAAATTTGGCCACAAAACCTTTTTTTATCAACCGATTTTACTCAAAGTTGGCTAAATATAATCTTCTATAGCACTAACTATATGTGCAAAAAATCATCGAAATCGGTTCAGATTTAGCTATAGCTCCCAAATATATGTACCGCCCGATTTTTCTAAATTTGACCATAAAGCCCTTATTTATCAACCGATCTTACCCAAATTTGGCTAAATGTAGTCCTCTATAGCACTAACTATATGTGCAAAAAATCATAGAAATCGGTTCAGATTTAGATATAGCTCCCTTATATATGTATAGCCCGATTTTCCCAAATTTGGCCATAGAAACCTTATTTATTAAGCGACCTTACTAAAAGTTGGCTAGATCCAGTCCTCTATAGTACTAACTATAAGTGCAAAATTTCATCGAAATCGGTTCAGATGTAGATATAACTCCCATATATGTATTACCCGATTTTGAAAAAATCGCCCCTAATAACCTTATGTTTGACCATACAGGCCTCATTTCTTAACTGATTTTACTCAAACCTTGCACAAGGTAATCTTTTGTGGTATTAATCAAACCCGCAAAATATTATGCAAATTGGTTCAGATTTAGATATAGCTTCCATATATATGCATCGCTCGATTTTCCCAAATTTGGCCATAGTACTCTTATTTATTAACCAATGTTACTCAAATTTCAAATTTTGATGTACTAGCCGATCGTACTTATACGTACTTGTAGCTCTTACATAAGAATATTGCTCGATTTTTACAAATTTGTATTTATTACCCACATTAATTTAACGATTGTCTCTTTTTTAATAATGGGCTCAATATTAGTGGCATACTAACTCTGTAGGCGCAATATCAACACAGCCAGTGTTGCTAGAAGTTGGGGAAATTCCCTATATGTAGGGTTTCTCTAATATTTAGCGTCTTGTAGGGACGTAGGGCCACAATGTAGGACATTTTCACTCAACACAATTTGTAATAATTTTTACATTTTGGTGGCTCTAGAGGAGGAAATTAGAAGCCGGCAAGGCTTGATCTTTAACAATGTGTGGTGAACCCTTATTCCTGTAAAGAATTTTGTTAACATTTTATTTCTATAGAACATTTTGTCACAATTGTATTTCTATAGAAATTTTTTCAAAATATTTCTATAAAAAATTTTCTCAAAATTTTATTTCTGTGGAATTTTTTCTCAAAATTTTATTTCTATAGAATTTATTGTCAAAATTGTATTTCTATAGAAAATTTTCTCACAAAAATTTGTTTATAGAAACTATTTCCAAAATTTAATTTTTATAGAGATTTAACAAAAAAGATTACTAATTTGGTTAGAATTCTACGAACTGTGGCAACCGTGTTGGTAATACAAATTTATATTCTAAGTTATATACGTTGCATATTCATGTTTTCGGGGGGTCTAAGCCCCCTCACCAGAGGCATTCGTTAGCTGTGTGGCAAGTGGCACCGTCCTGCTGAAACCACTTATCGTCCACATCCATATCTTCCAATTCGGGCCATAGAAAGTTCGTTATCATCTCACGATAGCCAACACCATTCACAGTAACTGCTTGACCGGCCTCAGTTTGGAAAAAATACGGCCCGATGATGCCGCCAGCCGCCCATAAACCGCACCAAACAGTCACTCTTTGTGGGTGTATTGGTTTTTCGACAATCACTCTGGGATTCTCATTCGCCCAAATGCGGCAATTCTGTTTATTGACGAATCCACTGATGTGAAAATGTGCCTCATCACTGAAGATGATTTTCTTCGAAAATTGATCATCCATTGTTGCCATTTCTTGGAACCAGTTAACACGTTGTTGGATTGTGTATCTCTCCATGGTTCAAATTGAGTAAGTCTGAAATAGAGAAATGTCAAATAAAATTCGGAAAAAAACTTGGCGTTTAGGTGTGGTTAACATTCAACATCGGCCCTTACAATTTAACCACCCTTTAAATCAACATCATTCTATTATTAATGAAAAAAATATGTTAAATGTGTTGTGATAGTGGTATACATTTTATATTTATAAGAATTTATACATGTTTAATCAAATTAATAAATATCTAAACAATCGTGTTTTACTTGACCGCAATGATTCTTTTACAACTATCTTAAAATGCACCTTTTCTGATGGTTCAAACCATCATAAGATAGATAGATGGCGTCGTTCTAAATTTATTAAAAAAGGCACCTAATAATTGCACTCATGCGATACTTTTTTGTAGTAACTTGGCATGGTACAAACTTCGACGTGGTGGGGATTCTCAGAAGCGCCGTCAAATTCGAAAAATGTTGACAGGGTAATAGTTGTCGTATATTTTGTCAAAATTTTGAACCTTCCGACCACACTAAATTAGCATCAAGTTTCTAAAATAATTTTAGAAGAATATAGCTCAGAAAATTTGAATGAAATGTAAATTTAATTGTACGATTAGTTGTATAACTAATTTCATTACCATTCGGATAACTTCCAATTTATTTTATAATCGATAATTTTCTGCCGCCAAATAGACAAATTTATATCGGCTTAGCCGTCAAGCCGCCTCCGCCGGCGGCAAGAATTTATGGGTAGGCTTCGTTTTCTGTTCCATACACTACCACACAATCTTATATTTCGCTATAAATTTCCAAAATGTTGTAATTTTTATTAGAATCCAAATGGTCATAATATAGTGTAACGTGACGCTTGTCTATGAATTTGTCACACATTAAATTTTCCGTCCTATACTTTGTAAGGCCCAAGGTACAAAAATATTTCTCTCTCCTCTCATATTTATTCTCTCTCTCTATCTCTCATTTGACAACCCTACATTTTACCAACCACCGCACATCCTTTGAAAAGTAAACAATACCGTTATCAACACATGTCACAGGGATATGACATTTCTCATTTCATTTAACGGTTTGGGCTAGTATAGTATAGTAGTGTAGGAAGTAGAAAATTACATTTGGACACAATGTTATTAGCACCAAAAAACTATAAAATATTTGTAATAAATTTATGGATAATCTTAATAGTACAATCTATGGTGACAGCTGAACCAGAGAAAGGCTCGGATGGACGTCCTTTAATTAAAGCGGCTACTTTTCACTTTCCTGAATATGCATACAAAGAGACTAGTAAAAATGTAAGTAGGTCAAATATTTTTATAGACATGCAAATGGCCCACATACAATAATAATACCGATATGTACTTATATTTCGCAACTGAAGGAAATAACTTACCATGATTTTGAGGTAAATTGTGAGCAGCATGCTGCTTGTGAAAATCTGGAGGGTGTAAAACGTAAGGCGTGTGTGCGTAGATGCATTTCCTATTCTTGCTATCAGGATATTTATGCTTTCGATGAGGTATGTAGATGTATAATAGTTTGGGGTAAGAAGAAATACGACGACATTTGATATTTGAGAATTGTTTTTGTATAGTTAAAATTACTTTTGAAAATAACGGTAATGAGTTTTTTTGACATAATTAGGTCTCACATTATTTCTTTGAAATGTTCAGGGTAGCTTAACGAAGTTTTACCAATTTTAACTACCATATTTGTATTATTTTGATTCAGATGACAAAATATGCGAAAATCATCCACATTTAATAATCCGTCCACTTTTTGTGAATATGGACATCTTTTACCTTGACTATTGCAATGAGGTGAACGACGAGTTGCAAGTTGCACTAATATAAGTTGGTCCATTCCTGCGTAATAGCTTTCTTCAACGCATAACTACTGGCTTATTGTTTAGCCCTTACATTGGCCTCTTACACGACTCTTCGGCGGCTGACACTAAATGTTTGCCTCCGGCGGTGGCGGCTTGACGGCTAAGCCGATATAAATTTTTCCATTCGGCGGCGCACAATTATCCATTATAAAATCAATGTGAAGTTATTCGAATGGTAGTGAGATTAGTTGTACAACCAGTCTTACAATCAAATTTACGTTTCATTTAAAATTTTCTGAGCTAAATTTTTGCAAAAACTGTTATAGCAGTTTGAAATTGATTGTGGGTGGAAGGTTCAAAATTTTGGCAAAAATACAACAACAATATTAATAAATTTTCCTGATTTAAATCGATATTTTTGATTAATTGGCGCTAATTTAGCCGTCGACATATTCGGCGGCGGCGTCGACAGCGGCGCGACTCGGCGGCTTCATTCTCTGGTTATGGCTGGCCTTGTTATGTAAGGTATAGTTACAGTTATTTCAAGCTCACTTAGGCTATTCAGTACATTGTGATACCACAGTGGTGAACTTCTCTCATATCACTGAGTGATGCCCTATTTCATGTTTATGCACCGCCTTTTATAGTCGAGCCCGGACGGAGCTTCATATTACTGTGAAAGCACTTAGAGAAGATTTGAAACACTCTGAAATGGCACCATGGTATTAAAGAAGCGCCTGCTAGCAATTGCACCACGGTGGCTCCCTGCTTTTTTCACTTGAAATTCAATTATTCATGAGTAATTAAAATTAAAACCATCAAACAATGGACGTTATTGAAATCTTAGCCGTGAGCATGAATCAATGTGAATTCGTTCATGAGTGTGATTTTTTATCGTGAACGCGAGTTTTAACGTGAGCGGAAAGATTCATTCGCCCGAATCGAAACATGTACAGTCCAGGCGTGTATAGATTTGTATCAGGCGTTTTCTTTTCAATGACTCTATTAATCATGTTCCTTAATCTAAATCTGTCCATAAAGCTCGATTAATAATTGTAAAATTAGATATAAGCATTTGGACGCTAATTGCCTGTTTCGGTATCAGGCTAACATGAAATATAGTGAGCGTTAATTGTGACGTGAACGTTAATTTTATCGTGAGCGTGAATTTTATCACGAACGTGAATTTTCTCGTGAGTGCGATTTTACTCACACCCATTCGTGAACAGAATTTCACTCACTACGACATATTTTTGTTTAGTTTCATTCACAAGATTTTGTTTAACTTATATTCATGACTCACGTTATGCGCTTTACAGACAAAAAATAAGGTTAGAGGAAAAATAAGGTTACCTTTAAAAAAGAGTAGAAAGTTAAAATAAAAAGGCACCGAATCTAATTCTGAAATAATTTTAACAAATAAAAAGTGGTTTAAGTTATGAACTTGAATGACAATCCCTACTATTGTGCCAAATTTAGCGATACAATATTACAAAAATAAGCGCCATATGCACCGCTTTGGTCTAATATAATGGGGAACATTTGTAGACAAGACACGGACCAGTGTTGCCAATAGTTCTGTGAAGGGTTATTTTAACCTAGTTAAAAATAATATTTTAGATGGCAAATCGAATATACGGACGAAGAACTACATCCGAAAATCTTTTTTATATATCTTGGCGAAGCGAGCTGAAATTGAGGTCATATATGAAGTAAAACGAAGCTCAAAAAGGATAGCGACGCATAACCTAGTTGAGGATAAGTGGAGGAGAACCCCAAAACAAAACAAGTATATACGGCCGTAAGTTCGGCCAGGCCGAATCTTATGTACCCTCCACCATGGATTGCGTAGAAACTTCTACGAAAGGCTGTCATCCACAATCGAATTAATTGGTTTGTGGTATCTTAAAACTTCTTAACATCGTTTTCTAAATTGTGAGTTAGTCCATACGTGGTATATATTAGACAAAAAAGGTATGTATAGATAAGTCTAAAAATAATTACGAAACGATATGGACTTTTGCACGGTACGTAGAGAGCCAGAATTGAAATATGGGGGTCGCTTATATGTGGGCTGTATACAATTATGAACTTGATATAGACCAATTTTTGGTTGTTAACGGCCATATACTAGCACAATGTACAAAATTTCAACTCGGATGAAATTTCCTCCTACAAGTGGCTCCAAAACCAAATCTCGGGACCGGTTTATATCGGGCCTATATATGATTATGGACTGATACGGACCACTTTTGGCATGCTTGTTAAATATCATGTACTAACATCACGTACCAAATTTCAACCGAATCGGATGAATTTTGCTCTTCCAAGGGGCTCCGGAGGTCAAATCTGGGGATCGGTTTATATGGGGGCTATATATAATTATGGACCCATTTCGACCAATTTTTGCATGGGTGTTTGAGGCCGTATATTAACAACATACCAAATTTCAACCGAATCGGTTGAATTTTTCTCTTCCACGAGGCTCCGGAGGTCAAATCTGGGGATCGGTTTATATGGGGGCTATATATAATTATGGACCGATATGGACCAATTTTTGCATGGTTATTAGAGACCATATACCAACACCATGTACCAAATTTCAGCCGGATCGGATGAAATTTGCTTCTCTTAGACGCTCCGCAAGCAAAATCTGGGGATCGGTTTATATGGGGGCTATACGTAAAAGTGGACCGATATGGCCAATTTGCAATACCATCCGACCTACATTAATAACAACTACTTGTGCCAAGTTTCAAGTCGATAGCTTATTTCGTTCGGAAGTTAGCGTGATTTCAACACACGGACGGACGGATGGACGGACATGCTCAGATCTACTCAGAATTTCACCACGACCCAGAATATATATACTTTATGGGGTCTTAGAGCAATATTTCGATGTGTTACAAACGGAATGACAAAGTTAATATACCCCCATCCTATGGTGGAGGGTATAAAAATAGAAATTAAATTTCAACAAACAGTTGTGTTGTAAACAAATGTTGCAAAACGTTTTTTTAAAAAAATGGGGGAAAAACTAGACGATGTGTTCTTTTAATATTTGCTACTATCAAAAATAAAATTTGGAAAGACTCTCCAATAACACCAATGTTAGACATATTAGAATTCAAAAGCCTAGAAGGTCGCGAGGAGCTATACAATTCTTATAAGTATAAACTATATATACAATTATTATAAGTATAGCGAAAATAATTCATACACCATAACATGTGAAGAGGCACAAAATTTCTTTTATGATGAAGGAAAAATAAATATTCCCTCACGCTGCAATGGACTTATGTTTTTGCCAGTACTACATAGATCCCATTTTGTTCTGGTATATTTTAATGTATCAACAAATGATTTTTTTAATTTAAATCATGTGAATGAATCAGCATACAAAAAGACAAATTTATTTTCTACGTTTGAGACAACGGTTGAGCCAATATCTGGTGTTATAAAGAATGTACCCGCATCAAAATGACAACTTCAATTGCGGCGTTTTCCTATGCCACTGTGCCGACGCTATTTCAAATAATACGGACATTTTAATCCAACATCATATAGGGAGGACATTACAAACCTTTTAATTGAAAATTCCGACGACATCTCAAAAAATGAAATACCATTTATTTAGTTCAATTTTCGCACGAGGTAGTTAATTTTCCTATAAAATGGTTAAGTGTTCAATAGAGACTAAACTAAAAACAATTCGAAGATTGTAGCAGGGGGACGGTCAATTTTGTTTATATACAATATCCTATTGCTACTTATCTTTGTTTTTTCTTCTAGCTCGAAGAAGGTGAAATCGATGTACGTCTCAACTCGTTTAAAGGATGTGTTATTCAAAGATCCGGTAACACCAATCGACGTTCCACTTAGCATAGAGCTCTCTCTGTTCGTCTCGATGAATTTGTGCATTTAATGCATTTAAAATTCACGAATTTATTTAAACATTTTACGTAGGAAACAGTATTAATTGTTATTATCTCACTAATAATGGTTTTAATGTAGGAGCAGAAGACGGGAACAATCAACTAAAGATGGACAATCATTGATGAATGGCGATAGACATATAATTGTCGAGTGAGAGAGAGGCAAATTCTGCCACGGTATATTGCTGAAACTGAAAAATCTTAAGAAATTCAATCATTTAGTATTTAATATTCGTTAATATATTTTTTTTTTATCAAAATTTCGCAAAGAGATTACGAAATCAAATTTATTTGAAACTGCTGTTTTGGAATTTATGTTAACTCTCTGTCCCCATTACGGGTCAAATTAAATAACAAAAATTGAACTAATAAGAAAATATGTGGCCATTTTTTACAAAGATAACAAACAGGAAATAATGTAATTGCCGAACTCGTAACTTCCACGTAATCTTTTCCATATTCCAATTCAAAAATTGTCTGCACATTTTTTTGTTAAAATAGAATAGCTAAAGCAAAGGAGTTATCTTCGGTTACTCGGTTAGTAGGACTATAGAGGAGAAGCCACATATGCGTAGATGTTCAAATGAACAAAATTGGGAGGCTTGCCTTAGGAATCAGGTGCGGAGCGGAGCACATTTTTTTTTGGGCGGAGCTGTAGTGAAAATTTTACAATCCGGAGCGGAGCTGGAGTGAATAGTTTTTCAACTAAAAACTGTTCGGGCATTTCTAATTTTTATCAGAAGATTAAAAAGATTTTTTTTCTACAAGCATTTCGGTTCACGATTGGCAGCTCCGTATCGCTGGCTTGTCTATACGGGGTCCAATTTGAAATATGAATTGATTAAAACTTTTAGAATAGCTGAAGCAAAGGAGTTATCTTCGGTTACTCTGTTAGTAGGACTATAGAGGAGGAGCCACATATGCGTAGATGTTCAAATGAACAAAATTGGGAGGTTTGCCTTAGGAATCAGGTGCGGAGCGGAGCACAATTTTTTTTTGGCTGAGCTGTAGTGAAAATTTTACAATTCGGAGCTGAGCTGAAGTGAATAGTTTTTCAATTAAAAACTGTTCGGGCATTTCTAATTTTTATCAGAAGATTAAAAAGATTTTTTTCTACAAGCATTTCGGTTCACGATTGACAGCTCCGTATCGCTGGCTTGTCTATACGGGGTCCAATTTGAAATATGAATTGATTTAAACTTTTAGAATAGCTGAAGCAAAGGAGTTATCTTCGGTTACTCTGTTAGTAGGATTATAGAGGAGGAGCCACTTATGCGTAGATGTTCAAATGAACAAAATTGGGAGGTTTGCCTTAGGAATCAGGTGCGGAGCGGAGCACAATTTTTTTTGGCGGAGCTGTAGTGAAAATTTTACAATCCGGAGCGGAGCTGAAGTGAATAGTTTTTCAATTAAAAACTGTTCGGGCATTTCTAATTTTTATCAGAAGATTAAAAAGATTTTTTTCTACAAGCATTTCGGTTCACGATTGGCAGCTCCGTATCGCTGGCTTGTCTATACGGGGGTCCAATTTGAAATATGAACTGATTTAAACTTTTAGAATAGCTGAAGCAAAGGAGTTATCTTCGGTTACTCGGTTAGCAGGACTATAGATGGTTAGGTTAGGTGGCAGTGAATAGTGAAGTGAGTGAATAGTTTTTCAACTTAAAACTGTTCGGGCATTTCTAATTTTTATCAGAAGATTAAAAAGATTTTTTTTTCTACAAGCATTTCGGTTCACGATTGGCAGCTCCGTATCGCTGGCTTGTCTATATGGGGTCCAATTTTAAATATGAACTAATTTCAACTTTTATGCAGGCCTCTAGAAAATCGGATAATAAATGCAACTTGAAAAATAATATCTGACCAATACTGCCTATATTCAGTTTACTTTTAATATTACTGAACAATCGATTTTGGGACATCGTGCCTTTCGATAAATAAAATCGAATCAAATATAAACGAAGGAAAAATGAAGGAAAAATTAGTGTAACTATAGGGCAACACCTTTTGCGAGAAACTGTTTGTTTTGGTTTTTTTCAATTATTGGAAATTTTTCGCAGCATTGCCTTAGGATTACGGCTGCATCACTGCATCAGGGTTTTTTTTACTTACTTTTTATTTATCTAAGATAGTTCCAAATAAATTTTGAATTCGTGATCTCATTATTTGAGTTATGTCAGTATTGAAGTAATAACATTTAAGCATTTATTATACACAGCTTATTAATTAATTAATATAAATTTATTAAAAAATAGAATTAAAAAAAAAATATTAAACGAATTTTATATATATATTTAAATGGAATACATATAAGTTTATAAGTACCTGTACTTAAGATAAATCAGATTTTTTTTCACAACAAAGTATGGCCGGATTGTTCATTTCCTCAACACACGTACATGCCTCTACATACATAAATGGGCTTCCTCAAAACACAAAAAAAAAATTCAAGAGCACTTTGTGATCTTCAATGGGGGCGTTCATTAAAAAGTATTTATTCACTTTAAGAAAAAATCTAAATTTTGATTACTTCACTTCAAATATGTAGAACATATATTTTGGTTATTTCTTCTTTAATTCTTGCCATATAAGTCTTTCCATGTTTGGCAAAAAAAATGTTTTAAATCTTGTTAACTGTTATAAATGGATATAACGAAAGATTTATGAAAAGAGAAATACACATAAACTATGTGGAGTGTGTGTGTATATATGGGCTATTTTAATTATCCGGTTTATCATTTAGCCAAGGTCGAAATATTGGCAGTGATGAAGGATAATGGGTATCGGGTTTAAGCACCGAATCGGGCCATGTATTTGAAATGTCATTTGCTGCCGAGCGGAAGGGATATGTACCCAATAGTATGGGCAATTGTAATTTGATTTCTTTTTCCAATGATTTGGGCTCTATGACAAAGAACACATCGTAGGCTATTCTAATTAAATGGCAACCATGTAGATTAGTTGGTGGCAAGGGAGGCACATATAGGCTATCATTTTGCCATTCATCTTTACCACCCGGACGTATTTTGCCTCTGACTAAAACAGCTAAAGCACGTTTTTCCGTTTGCACCACTTTACCGCGGGCCAAATATTCAACTGTCTGGAAAAAGAGAAAGAATACAAAAAGAAATTTTTACGTGTTTTTTTTTTAGAAAAAATTGATAATCTTTTTTTTACCTCTGTTAGAGAAGCTTTGGTCCTTTTAATTGTCACATTGCTGTGATTTGATATGAAGGCAGTTACTAGAACACTCTCACCGGGCACATATCCTCCACGGTCTAAAGCTACACGACATTTTACCAATCCTCCGCCTACACAGGCTACACCCATTTTATGCTCGACTTCACAGGTGAAAGGTTGCTGTAATAAAAACCAAATGAGATATAGCCATTTTAAGTTATCCATAAACCAGCAAGAGAAGAATGGCACTTTTATTAAAAACAAAAATTTAATTATTCAATTTAGAAAATTTAATTTCTATTAGTTAATTTTATTTAAATTGAGATGTGGCCATTTTAAATTATCCGTAAACAACAAGAGAATAATGATACTTCCCAGGTGTGATAAAGTTGATATTTTTAATTATTTTAATAAAGTACATTTTATTTTTTTAATTAAATTAAAATATAAACACCAGTTCAAATCAGTTTTCCCTTATAAAGCACCAGAGAATTTTATTTATATTGAGATGTAGCCATTTTAAGTTATCCGTAAGCAAGCAAGAGAAGTATGATACTTCCCAGGATTGATAAAGTTGATATTTTTAATTATTAAAAAAAATGGACAAAATTTATATTTTTTAAATTACATTATAATATAAACATCAGTAATCTAAACCAGTTATCCCTTGTAAAGCACCAGAGAACATACATGACAAATGCCCATAGACTCAAATCAGAATCATCGGTGTAGCCTTTGAGAGTCCTTCGTTCCATTTCTTAATTGTCTTAATACAGTTTAAACTTTGTTTTCGGTCTTCATGAAATTGGGTCTTTTTCACTCGAAGGGACACATTTAGCCCAACTATGAACAACAACGTCCACGGAATCTTTTCCATAATCCAATTCAAAATTTGTTTGCACATTTTTTGTTAAAATAGAATAGCTGAAGCGAAGGAGTTATCTTCGGTTATTCGAAATTATATCTATGTTGTATTCCTATTGCTTAGAATAGGAGAATTTTATTCCCGGGGAAAATCTAGAATTGGGTTGAGCACATTGGTAATTTCCGACTTACTACGTTATTTATGGTAATACTCAAGCCCAATATAAACCATAACAGTCTTTCAGTCAAAAAGGACAAAGACAAGAATTTTTAATCTTTAGGCGAATGTAGACATTGCTTTCACTAAGATGTACAACAATATACGGCCGAAAGTTTGGCCAGGCCGAATCTTAGTTAGGCTCCACCATGGATTGCGTATTGAGTTCTGTAAGTTAGTTCATATGGAGTCTATGTTTGTAAAAAAATTAACTAGCTATATAAGCCTTTATAGTTCTTGGTCTTGGGTAGGAGGAGTGTAGAAAATATTATGAACAGATATCAACCAAGTTTCGCATGGTAATTAGAGGGTAACATTTTAACAGGGTCGGATGAAATTTACTCCTCCAAGAGGTCACAAAGTTCAAATCTGGGAATTGGTTTATATGAGGACTATATATAATTATGGACCGATATGAACCAATTTTTGCATGGGCATATACTAAGATTGAGTATCAACTTTCAACTGGATCGGGTGAAATTTGTACTTCCAAGAGGCTCCGAGGTCTAATCTGGGTATGGATATATAATTATGGACCAATTATTGCATGACTTTTAGAGGGCATATACTGACATCGTTAATCAAATTTGAAACGTATCGAATAAAATTTACTTCTCCAAGAGGTCCCGGAGCACAATGCTTCGATCCCATACAACGAATGGACAAAATAGAAGGATGCATCGTAGGAAAGTGGAACTTTGAAGGGCCTAGGTTAGATCATATATATTGACCAAATAGTGAGCCAAATTTTTGGTAGACCGGGACCGTACTGATAGGCCTCTACAATTAGGGGACAAATTGTGAAAAGTTTATCAACTTTTCATTTTTTTTATAATTTTGACCTGTTTTGGTAAATAAATTTGTTTTATATCTGTTGTTAGCTTTCAACTCAAAACAAGTATATACGGCCGTAAGTTCGGCCAGGCCGAATCTTATGTACCCTCCACCATGGATTGCGTAGAAACATCTACGAAAGACTGTCATCCACAAATTTCAACTCACTCGGATGCAATTTGCTCCTCCAAGAGGCTCCAAAACCAAATCTCGGGATCGGTTTATATGGGGGCTATAAATGATTATGGACTGATATGGACCACTTTTGGTATGGTTGTTAAATATCATATACTACCACCACGTACCAAATTTCAACCAGATCGGATGAATTTTGCTTCTCCAAAAGGCACCGGTGGTCAAATCTGGCGATCGGTTTATATGGGAGCTATATATAATTATGGACTGATAGGAACCAATTCCTGCATGGTTGTTGGATACCATATACTAACATCACGTACCAAATTTCAACCGAATGGGAAGAATTTTGCTCTTCCAAGGTGCTTCGGAGGTCAAATCTGGTGATCGGTTTATATGGGGCCTTTATAGAATTATGGACCGATATCGACCAATTTTTGCATGAGTGTTTGAGGCCATATATTAACATCACGTACCAAATTTCAACTGAATCAGATGAATTTTGGTCTTCCAAGAGGCTCCGGAGGTCAAATCTGGTGATCGGTTTATATGGGGGCTATATATACTTATGGACCGATATGGACCAATTTTTGCATGGTCATTAGAGACCATATACTAACATCATGTACCAAATTTCAGCCGGATCGGATGAAATTTGTTTCTCTTAGAGGTTCTGCAAGCCAAATCGGGGGATCGGTTTATATGAGGGCTATATATAATTATGGACCCATGTGGACCAATTTTTGCATGGTTTTTAGAGACCATATACTAACACCATGTACCAAATTTCAGCCGGATCGGATGAAATTTGCTTCTCTTAGAGGCTCCGCAAGCCAAATCGGGGGATCGGTTTATATGGGGGCTATATATACTTATGGACTGATGTGAACCAATTTTTGCATGGTTGTTAGAGACCATATACTAACACCATGTACCAAATTTCAGCCGGATCGGATGAAATTTGCTTCTCTTAGAGGCCTCGCAAGCCAAATTTGGGGGTCCGTTTATATGGGGGCTATACGTAAAAGTGGACCGATATGGCCCATTTGCAATACCATCCGACCTAGGTTAGGTTAAAGTGGCAGCCCGATTAAATTTCAGGCTCACTTAGACTATTCAGTCCATTGTGATACACCATCCGACCTACATCAATAACAACTACTTGTGCCAAGTTTCAAGTCTATAGCTTGTTTCATTCGGAAGTTAGCGTGATTTCAACAGACGGACGGACGGACATGCTCAGATCGACTCCGAATTTCACCACGACCCAGAATATATATACTTTACGGGGTCTTAGATCAATATTTCGATGTGTTACAAACGGAATGACAAAGTTAATATACCCCCCATCCTATGGTGGAGGGTATAAAAAAAAATTTGCTAATTTTGAAAAAGTAGCGTTATTTTTACAGAAGTTTGTAAAACATTTTCACATTTTTCCCCGTTTTTGGCCATATTGGTGGTGTTTGGGGACTTGTCACAAAAAACATATATCTCTGAATTTCATTTCTTCTTTTTTTTATACCAACCGAATCGGATAAGAGTTGCTCCTCCAAGAAGCCCCACAAGCCAAATTAGGTGGTCGGTTTATATGGTGGCTGTACCTAAAACTGGTCCATTTGAAATACCATCCGACAACTACTTAATAACAACTACTTGTACAAAGTTTCAAGTTCGAAGGCTAGTGTGATTTCAACAAACGACGGACGTTTGGAAATCGCTTGCTCGACCCAAAATTTCACCAGGCATAAAATTACGTACTGCCACTATACTCAACCTAGCTCAAATTGTAAAAGAACATTTCGTTTTAGAAAACTACATCGTATGATTAATTCCCCTCAAAAGAATTTCATGCAAAATGCTCACGAAGCAAGGTACTTACCGCCAATATAGGTTTTTCCATATTCAAATCGATGGGATTCATTACAATGAACACCTGATGATTTTTGTGTATTAGTCCGTTGGTTTCTCGCAGAGCCGCTTTACAATAGTATTGGATCCAACCAAAACGACCCAAAAAGGTCGATGGTAATCCCATGGGTAGGCCCAATTTAAATGGAAAACTATGTATTCCTGGTGATAGCACTGTTGGTCCTTGATCCACATCACCTAGTAGACGCATACGAAAATCTATGTAATTTTCCTTGTCATAGGTGCCGCGTTCTTGTCGAGCAGAACCAGCTCGTACAACACCTTCACCCACTACATGAAAATGTAGCCCCAATGCAGGTGTATCATCTTGTAGTTCTAATAGAACACGACCCGATAGAAATTGTCCAGGAAAATACAATAGAGAGGTATTATCGAAGATTATGAGAAATTTGAGAAGTTTTCGGGGCATTTTGTGACTGTAATGGTGTTGTTGTTGTGGCGTTTTAAATTATAGCATCATATTTCCGTTGGCTTCCACCTACTGATGTCACATCCAAAAATTTTGGGTTGATATTAGATCTGGAAATAAATTACGGTAAGGGTATTTTGATTAGTGTTCGTATGTATATATAACTTTTTATATACAGTATGGCTGATATGTATTACTCGTCTGACAGCTTACAGATTTATTCCAGCCTTAGATCACTTTATTGTTTAACAGGTTGGATGATAAGTCCCCGGTCTGACACATAGATGGCGTCGCTAGTATTATTAAATGCATATTATTTTTATATAGTACCAACCTTCAAATGATTCGTGTCAAAATTTGACGTCTATAAGTCAATTAGTTTGTGAGATAGAGCGTCTTTCGTGAAGCAACTTTTGTTATTGTGAAAAAAATGGAAAAAAAGAAATTTCGTGTTTTGATAAAATACTGTTTTCTGAAGGGAAAAAATACGGTGGAAGCAAAAACTAGGCTTGATAATGAGTTTCCGGACTCTGCCCAGGGAAATCAACAATAATTGATTGGTATGCAAAATTCAAGCGTGGTGAAATGAGCACGGAGGACGATGAGCGCAGTGGACGCCCAAAGGAGGTGGTTACCGACGAAAACATCAAAAAAATTCACTAAATGATTTTGAATGGCTGTAAAATGAAGTTGATCGAGATAGCAGAGACCTTAGAGATATCAAAGAAACGTCTTGGTCATTTCATTCATCAATATTTAGATTAGCGGAAGCTCTGTGCAAAATGGGTGCCACGCGAGCTCACATTTGACCAAAAACAACAACGTGTTGATGATTCTGAGCGGTGTCTGCAGCTGTTAACTCGGAATACACCCGAGTTTTTCCGTCGATATGTGACAATGGATGAATCATGGCTCCATCACTACACTCCTGAGTCCAATCGACAGTCGGCTGAGTGGACAGCGACCGGTGAACCGTCTCCGAAGCGTGGAAAGACTCAAAAGTCCGCTGGCAAAGTAATGGCCTCTATATGGCGTTATTGGAGCGTTTGAAGGTCGAAATCGTGGCAAAACGGCCCCATATGAAGAACAAAAAAAGTGTTGTTTCACCAAGAAAACGTACCGTGCCACAAGTCATTGAGAACGATGGCAAAAATTCATGAATTGGGCTTCGAATTGCTTCCCCACCCACCGTGTTCACCAGATCTGGCCCCCAGCGACTTTTTCTTGTTCTCAGACCTCAAAACAATGCTCGCAAGGAAAAAATTTGGCTGCAATGAAGAGGTGAGGGCTGAGGGCTATTTTGAGGCAAAACCGAAGGAGTACTACCAAAATGGTATCAAAAAATTCGAAGGTCGTTATAATCGTTGTATCGCTCTTGAAGGGAACTATGTTGAATAATAAAAACGAATTTTGACAAAAAATGTGTTTTTCTTTGTTAGACCGGGGACTTATCAGCCAAACTGTTAAAAGTTTACATGTAACATATGCAAAGATTTTTACCTTGCCTTAGGATCTTGGTATTGTTTCCGATCTATGTAGTCGGGTTCTTTAAAATAAAGATATTCTTTATGGCTTTAAATTTAGGATCAATAAAACTAAAATTAAGATAAAAATCTCAAAAATCAAATTTTCATTATATTTTTGCCATATATTAATAAAACTATTCATGTACAAACAAATACCAGTTTAAAAATCCAAATTATAACATATATATAACAAAGTAAAAAGGATTTTCTTAATTAAAAAAAAACTAAACCAAGGTTAGGTTAGGTATAGTGGCAGCCCGATGTATCAGGCTCACTTAGACTATTCAGTCCATTGTGGTACCACATTGGTGAACTTCTCTCTTATCACGGAGTGCTGCCCGATTCAATGTTAAGCTCAATGACAAGGGACCTCCTTTTTATAGCCGAGTCCGAACGCCGTTCCACATTGCAGTGAAACCACTTAGAGAAGCTTGGAAACCCTCAGAAATGTCACCAGCATTACTGAGGTGGGATAATCCACCGCTGAAAATTTTTTTGGTGTTCGGTCGAAGCAGGAATCGAACCCACGACCTTGTGTATGCAAGGCGGGTATGCTAACCATTGCACCACGGTGGCTCCCAACTAAACCAAAGATGCAAATCCTTAAAATAACTTTTAGCCTATATTTGAAGGATTTTTATCTTAAATCTAAAAGTTCAATATATCAGTTAATCGGCGATTTCTTTAGATTAAACATTTTTTTCTTTACTTTAATGGAAATTAAACTTATTTCAGAAACCTACCACTTTCCTAAATTTAATGAAACATTTTTAAAGAAAGGGTAATCACCTTTCTTTTAAATTAAAAAAATTCCATTATTTCAAAGGAATTTGTCCTTAATATTGTGTAAATTGCTTGTAAAGGGTGGTTAAAATTTCAAGGGCCGATGTTGATTTTGAATAAAACACAAACTGTTTAGGAAATTATTGTAATTTTATTTTATTATGATATATTGGTATTACTCAATTATGTATGGAACAAAATATCGGCCAAATGGGCACCGCGACCTTAATCCGATGGTCCAAATTTTCGATGACGCTGAGGCATAATGGAGGTTCTATGCCGTTAATGTGCCGAATTATCTCATCCTTTAGCTCTTGAATTGTTGCTGGCTTATCGACGTACACCTTTTCTTTCAAATAACCCCAAAGAAAAAAGTCCAACAGTGTCAAATGCATGATCTTGGCGGCCAATTGACATCGCCATTACGTGAGATAATACGGCCATTAAATTTGTTGCGCAAAAGAGCCATTGTTTCGTTAGCTGTGTGGCAAGTGGCACCGTCCTGCTGAAACCACATATCGTCCACATTCATATCTTCCAATTCGGGCCATAAAAAGTTCGTTATCATCTCACGATAGCGAACACCATTCACAGTAACTGCCTGACCGGCCTCATTTTGGAAATGATGATGCCGCCAGCCCATAAACCGCACCAAACAGTCACTCTTTGTGGGTGCATTGGTTTTTCGACAATCACTCTTGGATTCTCATTCGCCCAAATGCGGCAATTCTGTTTATTGACGAATCCACTGAGGTGAAAATGTGCCTCATCATTGAAGATGAAGGTGCACGATATGCATTTTGATGTGAACGCCCATTTTCATAATAAAGGTAAGTACTATGTTCGCTTTTCGAGTTGAAATTTTCGTGGTTACTTTATTAAAACAGTTCAATATGAAGCAGATAAATTAATTCAATTGATGCGCAGTTTCTTGTTCCCCTAGATTTCGGCAAGACTTTACAGGAATATTTTGGTTTTAATTTATAATTTTGATTATTTCAGGAAAAGTAATCGCGAAAATAAAGTGATTTTCAACTCGAAAACCGAACATAGTACCCACCTTAAGTCTGGATAACTTTACACATTGTTGGATTGTGTATCTCTCCATGGTTCGGAAAAAAACTTGGCGTTTAGGTGTGGTTCACATTCAACATCGGCCCTTACAATTTAACCACCCTTTATTACGATGTAGACTGCATAATCTTCCATATTAGGTCAATATTTTTTTTCAGTGTAAGGTTGGCATTATAAAATACCAAAGTGTCGATCAGCTCATCATCGCCGGGAATGGGACAAAAGACCGCTTTACTTTGTTGCATTAACCACCCTGTAATAAATGTGCTTTTACACAGGGTTGCCACAGTTCATAGAATTCTATCAAAAATGGAAGATTTTGTACTGTTTGGTAAACTGGTAGAATTCTTGAGTAGATTTTGCAAAATAATCCTCTAAAATTTGAGAAAATTTCCTCAAGAAATAAAATTTAAGAAAATTTTCTATAAAAATAAAATGTTGAGAAAATTTTCTATAGAATTAAAATTTTGAGAAAATTTCCTCAAGAAATAAAGTGTTGACAAAATTTCCTCAAGAAATAAAGTGTTGACAAAATTTTCTATAGAAACAAAATTTTGAGAAAATTTTCTATAGAAATAAAATTTTGAGAAAATTTTCTATAGAAATAGAATTTTGACAAAATTTTCTATAGAAATAAAATTTTGACAAAATTTTCTATAGAAATAAAATGTTGAGAAAATTTTCGATAGAAATAAAATTTTAAGAAAATTTTCTATAGAAATAAAATTTTTCTATAGAAATTTAACTTTGGATAAACTTTCTATAAATAACATTAACATTTGTAATTTTTGTTTTAGGCCATACTCTCGAAGTCTAAGTCTTTATACAAAGTTTTCTATAGAAATAAAATTTTGACAACATTTTCTATAGAAATAAAATTTTGACAAAATTTTCCATAGAAATGCAATTTTGACAACATTTTCTATAGAAATAAAATGTTGACAAAATTTTCTATAGAAATAAAATTTTGACAAAATTTTCTATAGAAATAAAATTTTGACAAAATTTTCCATAGAAATGCAATTTTGACAACATTTTCTATAGAAATAAAATTTTGACAAAATTTTCTACAGAAATAAAATTTTTACAAAATTTTCTATAGAAATAAAACTTTGACAAAATTTTCCAAAGAAATAAAATTTTGGCAAAATTTTCCATAGAAATAAAAATGTTCTACAGAAATTTGACTTTGGCTAAACTTTCTATAAGTTACTTTAAAATTTTTAATTTTTTTTAGGCCATACTCTCGAATTCTAAGTCTTTTTACAAAATCTTCTATAGAAATAAAGTTTTGACAAAATTTTCTATTGAAATAAAATTTTGAGAAAATTTTCGATAGAAATAAAATTTTAAGAAATTTTTCTATAAAAATAAAAATTTTCTATAGAAATTTAACTTTGGCTAGAAATAAGATGTTGCAAAATTTTCTATAGAAATAAAGTTTTGACAAAATTTTCTACAGAAATAAAATTTTGAGAAAATTTTCTACAGAAATAAAATTTTGAGAAAAATTTCTATAGAAATAAAATTTTTTTATAGAAATTGAACTTTGGCTAAACTTTCTATAAATAACTTTAAAATTTGTAATTTTTGTTTTAGTCTAAGTCTAAGTCTTTTTCTAAGTAGTTTTTTGTTAAAATTTTCTTCAAAGTTTTGTAGAATATTTTTGGCTCGAGTGGCCATCGATGCGTTATAAAAAGCGTAAAAATGTACAAAGTTTAATTTTGAGGACATTGCGTCCTTGATTTAAAGTTTTTCCTATTACTTGGAAGTTCCTTATGTTCTTAAAATTATATTTTTTTTAAGAAGGCGATTCTTTGGAATCAATAGAAAACTGCATGCCCGGTTCCAAAGATTTTGTATTTACTTTAAAAATTTTGGTATTGGTTCCGAGCCAAAGAAGCGGAAAATACAAGTAAGGATATTTTTAGGACACAATTCTCTTTTAAATTTAGGGTTTGTGTACTTGCTTCTAGGAAGCAAATTTAAATTTTTCGTTTTTTCAGCTTTTTTTCTTCATATGCTATCAAAGACCTTTAAAAACGAGTTAACGACAACTTTATTTTCCAAATTGAGACTCGACGTCCGGTAGAAATTATGCTATGTTTCAAGTAAAAAACGTCTTTAAAATAAAGTGTTGAAAAACATGTCCTATATTTGAACGATTTTTTGCTTTGTAGTCAAGATCCAAAATGACATCAAATTCAAAGACAAATTCATTAACTTTAAAGAATTTTTCTGAATTATTAAAGTCAAGTTGACCTTACCGCAAAAAATTTTTCTTTCATGTTATGATACCCATTTTTAAGTCAAATCACATAATTATAAGGACAATACGACTTCATTGAAGTTTATCGACTTTTGGACAAGGAAAAAAAAACTTTATATTAGAGAAATGCGTCTTCTATGCTAAGCAAAATTTGCATTCGTATTTTAAGGACATGAAATCATTGGCCTCACAACAATATTTTTTTCAGTGTGTTCTATTTTAATTTAAAGTAGATATGTTCCGGGAATGTCTAGTTTACGAGTAAGTGTTTATTTAAGCGAGTAGTTAATTTCGCCGAATTAAATTTTTAAAACAGGAAATCAATCTTGTTTAGCATGTTTCTAAGAAATCCCAAATCAACCAATGTAGATGACCGTAATTGTGGATATGCCAAATTGTGGCAAGAAAAATCTTTTAATTTTTTTTTTAAATAGCATTTATAAAGGGTGATTCTTTTGAGGTTAGGATTTTCATGCATTAGTATTTGACAGATCACGTGGGATTTCAGACATGGTGTCAAAGAGAAAGATGCTCAGTATGCTTTGACATTTCATCATGAATAGACTTACTAACGAGCCACAACGTCGAATTTTCAGTGAATGGGCCCTAGAAAAGTTGGCAGAAAATCCGCTTTTTTATCGACAAATTTTGTTCAGCGATGAGGCTCATTTCTGGTTGAATGGCTACGTAAATAAGCAAAATTGCCGCATTTGGAGTGAAGAGCAACCAGAAGCCGTTCAAGAACTGCCCATGCATCCCGAAAAATGCACTGTTTGGTGTGGTTTGTACGCTGGTGGAATCATTGGACCGTATTTTTTCAAAGATGCTGTTGGACGCAACGTTACGGTGAATGGCGATCGCTATCGTTCGATGCTAACAAACTTTTTGTTGCCAAAAATGGAAGAACTGAACTTGGTTGACATGTGGTTTCAACAAGATGGCGCTACATGCCACACAGCTCGCGATTCTATGGCCATTTTGAGGGAAAACTTCGGAGAACAATTCATCTCAAGAAATGGACCGGTAAGTTGGCCACCAAGATCATGCGATTTGACGCCTTTAGACTATTTTTTGTGGGGCTACGTCAAGTCTAAAGTCTACAGAAATAAGCCAGCAACTATTCCAGCTTTGGAAGACAACATTTCCGAAGAAATTCGGGCTATTCCGGCCGAAATGCTCGAAAAAGTTGCCCCAAATTGGACTTTCCGAATGGACCACCTAAGACGCAGCCGCGGTCAACATTTAAATGAAATTATCTTCAAAAAGTAAATGTCATGGACCAATCTAACGTTTCAAATAAAGAACCGATGAGATTTTGCAAATTTTATGCGTTTTTTTTTAAAAAAAAAGTTATCAAGCTCTTAACAAATCACCCTTTACATAAATAATAATAAGTATATATGTAAATACATTCGTAGAATATTTTTTTGTATAAATTGCTTGTATGGAATCTCATTTTCTTGTTCTACCAAATTTGCGCAGAATATACGGATGGTCGTGGGCATACAAATCAAGGTCAAAATCTAACATCATCATTAAAACCCACATTCAAAGTTTACACTGCAATAACAAAACGCGAATGCTTTAGTGGACCAAAGCACAGTCAACAGTGTCATTATACAGATAACTCGAAATGCCGGGATTGTTGTGTTCATTTACCCCAGCTTTGGAAGAAAAAATAAATTCGTATGATTTTGTAGAAAATTCGGTCGATAGGTACACTCAGAAGAAAATTGAAATAATAACACTAGTTTACACTGAAAATGTACACTTGATGAGAGTTGACTTTTCTTATGTATTTCGATCTGCTGAATTCGAAAAAAAATGTTGAAAAATTTTTTATGGAACAATTTTTGAGATATCCCGTTATTTTAAGTTTTTCGCACTTTTTTTCACTAAAAAAAGTATATCTCGAGTTATAAATGTAAATGAAAGGTATTAAGATGACGAATAATCGTGTATAATTGGATCTGTAATAAGTTAAGTGGTTCAAAAAACCAAAAAAAAAGAAGAAAAAGAAAATTAAAAAAAAAAAAAACGTAATTTACAATGAACCTTTTCCGCCAGTACGTAAGTAATAAGACCAACTAAAAGAAAACGTCCGAAAAATAAAGTTATAAGCAATTGATGTCAAATCATGCAAATATGAGCCACTCACCCACACAAAAATGCATTTCTCTGTGGCCGAGAGGCATTTTTGTGTGGATGAGTTGTTCATTTTTGCATGATTTGACATCGGACTTTTTCACTCAAGTGCTTATAACGTTGACATTTTTCGCTCAATTTTCTTCTAGTTGGTCTTATTACTTACGTTAGAATATCATCTATACGAGAGAAACCGGACGTTTTTTCAATGGATTTATACTTTTCTGGCGGAAAAGGTCAAAATTTTATTTCTACAGAAAATTTTGTCAAAATTTTATTTCTACAGAAAATGTTGTCAAAATTTTATTTCTGAAGAAAATTTTGTCAAAATTTTATTTCTGAAGAAAATTTTGTCAAAATTTTATTTCTATAGAAAATTTTGTCAAAATTTTATTTCTATAAAAAATTTTGTTAAAATTTTATTACTATAGAAAATTTTTTCAAAATTTTATTTCTATAGAAAATTTTGTCAAAATTTTATTTCTATAGAAAATTTTGTCAAAATTTTATTTCTATAGAAAATTTAGACAAAATTTTATTTCTATAGAAAATTTTGACAAAAATTTATTTCTATAGAAAATTTTGTCAAAACTTTATTTCTATAGAAAATTGTGCCAATATTTTGTTTCTGAAGAAAATTTTGTCAAAATTTTATTTCTATAGAAAATTTTGTCAAAATTTTATTACTATCGAAAATGTTGTCAAAATTTTATTTCTATAGAAAATTTTATCAAAATTTTATTTCTGAAGAAAATTTTTGTGCCAATATTTTGTTTCTGAAGAAAATTTTGTCAAAATTTTATTTCTATCGAAAATGTTGTCAAAATTTTATTTCTATAGAAAATTTTGTCAAAATTTTATTTCTATAGACAATTTTCTCAAAATTTTATTTCTATAGAAAATTTTGTCAACATTTTATATCTATAGAAAATTTTGTCGAAATTTGATTTGTATCGAAAATGTTGTCAACATTTTATTTCTATAGAAAATTTTGTCAAAATTTTATTTCTATAGAGAATATTGTTAAAATTTTATTTCTATAGAAAATTTGGTTAAAATTTTATTTCTATAGAAAATTTTGTCAAAATTTTATTTCTATAGAAAATTTTGTAAACGTTTTATTTGTATAGAAAATTTTGTCAAAATTTTATTTCTATAGAAAATTTTGTCAAAATTTTATTTCTATAGAAAATTTTGTCAAAATTTTATTTCTATAGAAAATTTTGTCAAAATTTTATTTCTAAAGAAAATTTTGTCAAAATTTTATTTCTGTAGAAAATTTTGTCAAAATTTCATTTCTATAGAAAATTTTGTCAACATTTTATTTCTATAGAAAATTTTGTCAAAATTTTATTTCTATAGAAAATTTTGTCAAAATTTTATTTCTATAGAGAATATTGTTAAAATTTTATTTCTAGAGAAAATTTTGTCAAAATTTTATTTCTATAGAAAATTTTGTCAAAATTTTATTTGTATAGAAAATTTTGTAAACGTTTTATTTCTATAGAAAATTTTGTCAAAATTTTATTTCTATAGAAAATTTTGTCAAAATTTTATTTCTAAAGAAAATTTTGTCAAAATTTTATTTCTAAAGAAAATTTTGTCAAAATTTTATTTCTAAAGAAAATTTTGTCAAAATTTTATTTCTATAGAAAATTTTGTCAAAATTTTATTTCTATAGAAAATTTTGTCAACATTTTTATTTCTATAAGAAATTTTGTCAAAATTTAATTTCTATAGAAAATTTTGTCAATATTTTATTTCTGAAGAAAATTTTGTTAAAATTTTATTTCTAAAGAAAATTTTGTCAAAATTTTATTTCTGTAGAAAATTTTGTCAAAATTTTATTTCTATCGAAAATGTTGTCAAAATTTTATTTCTATCGAAAATTTTGTCAAAATTTTATTTCTATAGACAATTTTCTCAAAATTTTATTTCTATAGAAAATTTTGTCAAAATTTTATTTCTGTAGAAAATTTTGTCAACATTTCATTTCTATAGAAAATTTTGTCAATATTTTATTTCTGAAGAAAATTTTGTCAAAATTTTATTTCTATAGAGAATATTATCAAAATTTTATTTCTATCGAAAATTTTGTCAATATTTTATTTCTACAGAAAATTTTGTCAAAATTTTATTTCTACCGAAAATTTAGTCAAAATTTTATTTCTGTAGAAAATTTTGTCAAAATTTTATTTCTGTAGAAAATTTTGTCAAAATTTTATTTCTGTAGAAAATTTTGTCAAAATTTTATTTCTATAGAAAATTTTGTAAACGTTTTATTTCTATAGAAAATTTTGTCAAAATTTTATTTCTATAGAAAATTTTGTCAAAATTTTATTTCTATAGAAAATTTTGTCAAAATTTTATTTCTAAAGAAAATTTTGTCAAAATTTTAATTCTGTAGAAAATTTTGTAAAAATTTCATTTCTATAGAAAATTTTGTCAAAATTTTATTTCTATAGAAAATTTTGTCAAAATTTTATTTCTATAGACAATTTTCTCAAAATTTTATTTCTATAGAAAATTTTGTCAAAATTTTATTTCTGTAGAAAATTTTGTAAACGTTTTATTTCTATAAAAAATATTGTCAAAATGTTATTTCTATAGAAAATTTTGTCAAAATTTTATTTCTATAGAAAATTTTGTCAAAATTTTATTTCTATAGAAAATTTTGTCAAAATTTTGTCAAGATTTTATTTCTGTAGAAAATTTTGTCAAAATTTTATTTCTATAGAGAATATTATCAAAATTTTATTTCTACAGAATATTTTGTTAAAATTTTATTTCTATTGAAAATTTTGTCAAAATTTTATTTCTATCGAAAATTTTGTCAAAATTTTATTTCTATCGAAAATGTTCTCAAAATTTTATTTCTATCGAAAATGTTGTCAAAATTTTATTTCTATCGAAAATTTTGTCAACATTTTATTTCTACCGAAAATGTTGTCAACATTTTATTTCTATCGAAAATTTTGTGGAAATGTTATTTCTATAGAAAATTTTCTCAAAATTTTATTTCTATAGAAAATTTTTCAAAATTTTGTTTTATAGAAAGTTATTCCAAAATTTTGTTTCTATAGAGATTTGATCTACCAACACATCAAGAATTGTACCAATCTAGCAAACAGGAAAAATTTACCATTATTGGTAGAATTCTATCAACTGTGGCAATCGTGGAGGAAAACAAATTTATTTTTACATAATATACGTTGCATTTTCATATGTTTTAAGATAATAAAGCACATAGAACCATTTTTATTTTGTAAATGTTTTTTTAAATTTAACGAAAAATATTGTAGGGAAAGTATGGAACCTTTTTTGTCCTTGTAGGGTAAACCGAAAATTTTCCCTGGTAACATTGCACAATTGATTTGTATACTGTTATGAGGGGCAATCATTTCAAGGTACACCCTAATACACAAATTTGTATACATTTAAAAAATACATATGTACCACATTATTTGTTTATCTCTATTAATTGGTTTTACCTTAGTTCACTCTAAGTATGAAGGTAACAAATGTTTTCTACTCTTTGTATATTGTTATTCATGCCTATTTTGTGGAATCAATTAAACTTGAAACTAAATTCGTATGCTCCAATAGAAATAGAATATGAATGACTACATGTAATACTTAGCAGGCTGATTGTATTGTGAAGAATTAAAAAAATGAAGTAGTGTAGAATGATTTTGGAGGTTGTTATACACTGCAAAAAATATTGCCATAAGTTCAAAGATTTGTTTTGAAAATGATGATGACAATGGGGAAGCCGTTATAACGGATATGAAGTATTTTAACTTGATTAAATTATTATAAACTTTTCATTGAAGTTTTACAATTCCACTTTGAAATGGAATACAGAAAAAAGGATTTAATGATTTGATGGATTTTTACATATTATGAACTTTTATTCGCTTTTAATAAATTTGAAATAATTCTTGTCCAAAGTATTTATTCACATTTGACCTAAAAGCTTAAAAAAATAGAGACGTATTCTTTTAAAATACTTTGATATATGACATTAGTTCTATATATTAGAATTCAAAGATCTAAATTATGGTCGTCGTCTTAGGATCGATATCAATCCTATTACTGCAAAAAAGCATGGTCAATTAAATATTTTATTTTAATTAACTTTACATTTTTAATTATGGTTGATGTTATCGAACCAAAAAAAAAATTATAGAAAACGTTAGATATTCTCAGTTTTCATCCTGGAAATTTATAAACAGATAAAGGCCTAAAATCATAAACTAAACTCTGTAGTTAATGAAAAGAGTCACAGCGAAAATGTTTGTAGTTATTCTTCATTAATCACACAAATTTGCTTCCCAATCCCCGGTTCACGTTAATGGGTTAATATAAACAGGTTTGTTTTTTTTTTGTGGTTTAATAAGAATGCTTTGTATATGGGATTCGGTTTTTTTAAGAATAAGCGAATATTTGGTTGATTTGTTTGGGTGTTCTTTGCTTTGCGTCTTTGTATAGGAATTCAACAAAACCTAAATGCGGCTCGGATTAGATAAGCTCACTTTAAAACACTCTGCACTAAAAGACTCTAAATGCAAAGGAAACACATTTTAGGCGAAATGAGTTTACTCAATGTTTTATATTACATTTAAATTTAGTTTACTCTATTTTATCTTGATTAAAATTAATTTAATAGAACAAATTTATTTAAAAGCAAAAGTAAAATAGATAAAAAAGACTCTTAAAAAATTAGCTTTATTATTATTTAACTACTTTAAATGCCACTAATACCCAGTAAAACTATTTGGAAATTCTTCCAAAGGCACAACTTCTAAAGCACTCCCAAAAATGTCCTCCCAAGGATGGAGGACATTTCTTTTAATTAAATTTTTATAACTCAAATTTTTCATATTTTTAATGTGTAAATTTAACTTTTTTGTTTCAAATAGGTTAAAAACAGAGTAAGAATAAATAAAATGGTACAATATATTTAAATTTTGTCGAAAAAAATGCTTTTGTAGAAAAATCGCGAATTTTTGAAAATATTGATGTCAAACATATCAGTCAATCGTTAGAATGCATTAAAAATCACAACAAATTTCAAAAATTATTTATTTATCAAAATTTCACGGAATTTTTTATTCACATCTAAAATACTGAATTTGGATCATACCTTAAGAAGTGATGCATATTTAGTGCAATGGCTGTTCAAATGTTGGATATTCGTCCTATGACAAGCCCATCTTAAATTCATCGCTTCTGTGCCAATTTTGCACCACTTCCGGATCCAAGAAAAACATTTTCACTACTTTTTTAGCGACGCTTTTTTGCTGGAAATTTAATGTAGATTAATATCAAATCTATATTTCTTGTGGGGCACCATGCCAAACATTTGTAAATAACTGGACAGAGATCCTATCTAGGCCATCAAAATGAGAATCTGGTTTGTGTCTTAAGTCTTTCGTTTTTGTTTTAAGTAATGCGATGTCTGACTTTTGTATGATATCTAAGTTCTCCATTATATGTCTGCATAGCAATGACTTTCTGGAGCAATCCCCCAATACATTTGGAAATAAACAGGAATGAGATCCTCCTCAAAACAAAAATCTGGTTTGTGTCTTAAGTCTTTTGTTTTTTTGAATATGTACATTTGAATTGATGTCAACTGTAGATTTGTGTGTACATGATATCAACATAGTTTTCGACTATGGGTATTTTTTTTTTTTTTGCAATAAAGTTCTCGAGTAAACTTCCCAAACATTTGAAACAAAAAAAAAAACAATACCAATAGTTTGTGTCTTAGATCATAAAAATCCAAACATGAATTTTTATATATGGCATCCAAATTGTTATTATACTGCCTACAAAAATTCTCTGGGGCAAGCCTTTAATAGGTTAGGTTAGGTATAGAGGCAGCCCAAAATTTAAGGCTCACTTAGATTATTTAGACCATTGTGATATCATAGTTGTTAACATCTCTCTTACCACCGATTTTATGTTTAACTCAATGTAAAGGGACTTCCTTTTTATAGCCGAGTCCGAACGGCGTTCCACATTGCAGTGAAACCACTTAGAGAAGCTTTGAAGCACTCAGAAATGTCACCAGCATCGCTCAAAATTTTTGTTGGTGTTCGGCCGAAACTGGGGTTGAGCCATACGACTCTATGTATGCAAGGCGGGATTGCTTGCCTTTGCATCACGTTGGCTCCCTAACCTAGCCTAAGCCAATAGATAAAAAAGCAAACTGGAAAAGACCTAGACCATCATGCCCTTTAAGTTTTTGCTTAAACGAAAATCTGGTTTGTGTCTTAAGTCTTTTATTTTTTTATGTAATTTGATTTTACATTATAACATACCATGTCTGGAGTTTTATATATTACATCTCCAATTTATTTATGTCTAGTAATGATTTTCTGGACCAATTCTCTAATGCATTTGGAAAGAACTGGTAAGGAATCCTATCTAGACCATTAAAATGAAAATCTAGTTTGTGTCTTAAGTCTTTTATTTTATAATTGAATTTGATTAAAACTTTGGTTTATTGTATAGATGAAATTCAATTTGTTTTCGGCCGTATGGTATTATTATATTGCAATAATGTTCTCTAGCAAATTTCGTATACATTTGAAGAAAAAAAAGACAGGAAACTATTTTATACGTCTTTTTTTTAAATAAATAACATTTGAAATCAAACTAGGATTCTTATATATGCCAATCGAAATTATTTTTGACCATATGTTATTATACTGTCTAGCAAACATTTTCTGGGGCAAGCCTCCAATAGATTTGAAAAAAAAAACAAACTGGAAAGAGATCCTATCTAGGCCATCAAAATGAAAATCTGGTTTTTGTCTTAAGTCTTTTGTTTTTCTGTCAGGGTTAGAAAGAGGCCACCGTCAAAGAAACTGTAAACAATTTTTTGTGTGTTTGTTATTGTGATCCAAATATTACAAATTGCACTTTGGTATAAAATTACAGCACGATGATGCTACTCTTGGGAGTTTTTCAAACATTACGTATTATTTACTTGAATTGTATGGTAATTATAGTTTTCACTTTTATTTTTTTTTCCACAAAATCCGTTTGCCTTTTAATAAAGTGTAAGTAACACCAAATACTTGCCCAAGGCATACAACCAAGCAACTCACGAATGTATGGAAAACTATATTATTGGCCTCTGAGAAAATAGTGCAATATTTCTTTTTTGCATTTCATTTTTAAATCCACTCCATTTTATCAATGCTGCTGGTATTGTAGTCGGAAGTGTTGGTTTTTTAGGCAAGCAGTTAGACCAGCATTTTTTTATGATATATGATATTACAACACTCGAGTTTGTTTGCGTCCATCTATAGCCCACCAGCCTATATATAAACCATTATTGTCTTTTTGTTTCGTTTTTCAATATGACTCTCTGTATCCATGTGTGCGTTTGGTTTCCTACAAAGTTTTTGACTCACGTAATTCACATTTTTAACTGGTTTTGCAGGCTATGTACGGGTAGGACGTATCATATGGATAATAGTAATATGGCACAGTGGGTTGAAAACTATTTAATAGAAATAATGAGAGATTTTGAATTTGCCAAATGTTTTACATTTATAGAGTTGAAATCACGAAGAGAGGAAATAGATGTAAAATTCAACTTTTAGACAGGAGTGATAAAAACCTCGGGGTTTTTAAAGTCAGTTTTCCTCGGGCTGTCACTCGTGCCAACAATTATCTATCATTTGAAGAAAATTATACCAAAAATCTACCAATTTTAAAAAACGTTATTTTGTTCATCAATTTTTTACAAAATTATTTTTATTTATTCCTATATAATTTTTTTGCAAAGCTTTATCTCCATAGAAAATTTAGTGAAAATTTTATTTCTATACAAATGTCGGCAACATTTTTTTCTATAGCAATTTTTTATTTCTATAGAAATTCTTTTTCTAAAGAAAATTTTGTCAAAATGTTATTTCTATAGAAAATTTTGTACAACTTTTATTTCTATAGAAAATTTTGTGAAAATTTTATGACTTTAGAAAATTTTGTCAAATTTTTATTTCTCTAGAAAATTTTGTGAAAATTTTATGCCTTTAGAAAATTTTGTCAAATTTTTTTCTAGCAATTTTATTTCTATAAAAAATTTTTGCAAAATTTTATTTCTAAAGAAAATTATTCCAAAATTTTATTTCTATAGAAAATTTTTGCAAAATTTTATTTCTATACAAAGTTTTATTTCTGTAGAAAATTTTCCTAAAATTTTATTTCTATAGATAATTTTGTCAAAACTTTATTTCTATAGAAAATTTTTTCAATATTTTATTTCTATAGAAAATTTTGTCAAAATTGTATATCTATAGAAAATTTTGTAAAAATTCTTTTTTTAAGAAAACTTTGTCAAAATTTTATTTCTATACAAAATTTTGTCAAAATTTTATTCCTACAGAAAATTTTGTTAAAATTTTATTTCTATACAAAATTTTGTGAAAGTTTGATTTCTTTAGAAAATTTTGTCAAAATTTTATTTCTATAGAAAATTGTGTAATTTTTTTTCTATAGAAAAGTTTTACAAAATCATATTTCTATAGAAAATTTGTCAAATTTTTATTTCTATAGACAATTTTGTCAAATTTTTATTTCTATAGAAAATTTTGCCAAAATTTTATTTCTATAGGAAATTTTGCCAAAATTTTAATTCTATAGGAAATTTTGTCAAAAGTGTATTTCTATAGAAAATGTTGTCAAAAGTTTATTTCTATAGAAAATTTTTGCAAAATTTCATTTCTATAGAAAAATTTGCCTAAAGTTTCTTTCTATAGAAAATTTTGCAAAATTTTATTTCTATACAAAATTTTATTTCTGTAGAGAATTTTGCAAAAAAATTTCAAAATTTTATTTCTGTAGAAAAATTTCCTAAAATTTTATTTCTATAGAAAATTTTGTCAAAACTTTATTTCTATAGAAACTTTTGTCAATATTTTATTTCTATAGAAAATTTTGTCAAAATTGTATTTCTATAGAAAATTTTGTAAAAATTCTTTTTTTAGAAAATTTTGTCAAAATTTTATTTCTATACAAAATTTTGTCAAAATTTTATTCCTACAGAAAATTTTGTTAAAATTTTATTTCAAAATTTTATTTCTGTAGAAAAATTTCCTAAAATTTTATTTCTATAGAAAATTTTGTCAAAACTTTATTTCTATAGAAACTTTTGTCAATATTTTATTTCTGTAGAAAAATTTCCTAAAATTTTATTTCTATAGAAAATTTTGTAAAAATGCTTTTTTTTAGAAAATTTTGTCAAAATTTTACAGAAAATTTTGTTAAAATTTAATTTCTATAGAAAATTTTGTGAAAATTTTATTTAGAAAATTTTGTGAAAATTTTATTTAGAAAATTTTGTCAAAATTTTATTTCTATAGAAAAGTTTTACAAAATCTTATTTCTAAAGTTTATTTCAAAAGTTTATTTCTATAGAAAATTTTTGCAAAATTTTATTTGTAAAGAAAATTTTTCCAAAATTTTATTTCTATAGAAAAATTTGCCTAAAGTTTCTTTCTGGGTAATTCCAAAGTATATGACCCCTTAACAGGCATATCAACTTTAAAAATCAACACCCTAAAACGCTTAGATTGTAATGATGTTTACTGTTCTCATATCGAATAAAAGTATGCAAGAATTATGCAATAGAATATAGCTTTTCGTTTATGTTTTTCTTTACCCACAATAAATGAATTCAAGCACAAAAATCGTTTAAGTTTTTATATTGTAACGACCGTTACTTTTTAAAAGGATTTTTTTTTTTGATAAATAATTTTCTTTGATTTGAAAACAAACCTATTACTGAAAGAAAACATTACAAAGAATTTAATCAGATTTTTTACTTGACACATCCTGTGCAAAATTTTACAATACACAATATTTGTTTCCGAAATATGAAAACAGCACATTTATAAAGTAACGACCGTTACTTTTTTAATGGTCAAAAATAGTATTGAAATTAGATTTTTTATGAATGCTTTCGGCTGCTACCGAAGCTCGAACTTTCGTAGGTCCAAAATTAAGCAATCCTCGTGACATATATTCTTAGGATGGAATTTTATTTAAAAAATCACAGAATATCGGTAACGACCGTTACTTTGGAAACACCCTTCTATAGAAAATTTTTGCAAAATTTTATCTCTATACAAAATTTTATTTCTGTAGAAAATTTTCCAAAAAATTGCAAAATTCAAAATTTTGTTTCTGTAGAAAAATTTCCTAAAATTTTATTTCCATATAAAATTTTATTTCTATAGAAAATTTTTGCAATATTTTATTTCTATAGAAAATTTTATCAAAATTTTATTTCTATAGAAAATTTTGTAAATTTTTTTCTATAGAAAATTTTATCAAAATTTTATTTCTATAGAAAATTTTGCAAATTTTTTTCTATAGAAAATTTTGTCATACTTTTGTTTTTTATATAAAAATTTGTCAAAATTTTATTTCTATAGGAAATTTTGCCAAAATTTTAATTCTATAGGAAATTTTGCCAAAATTTTATTTCTATAGAAAATTTTGTCAAAAGTTTATTTCTATAGAAAATTTTGTCAAAAGTTTATTTCTATAGCAAATTTTTGCAAAATTTTATTTCTGTAGAAAAATTTGGCTAAAGTTTCTTTCTATAGAAAATTTTTGCAAAATTTTATTTCTATAGAAAATTTTATTTCTGTAGAAAATTTTCCAAAAAATTTTATTTCTATAGTAAATTTTATTTGTATAGAATAATTTAGTCAAAATTATATTTCTAGGTCAATTTTTTTTCCTAAAAATAGAAAATCTATGTGGCATCCGTGTTTACTATTTCGGACTATATCTAAAACCAGTGGACGATGTATTTTTAAACAACTAACTGGCATCACCGGTTCAACTGGTACAATGGTTAGCATGGCCACCTTGAAATCAATTTATTTAAAGTTTTTTAATTTCAAGAGTCTTTAAAAGTGGACTGCTTTAAAAACGAAATGCCAATTTTTGTCTCTGATTACAACCTCTACGCCCCACTGTGTGTATCTTTATAGTATTTAAGTATTTGTTTAGAGTATCTGTGTGTGTTGTATGTGTTAGGAGAGTACTGAGCATGGGATGGATGACTAGTGTCTGACTTGAATATTTGTGTTTTTTTTTTTGGGATATAGGTGCTTGTTTATTTTTGATATGTAGCTCCGTCTTAAAACTTGGAAGGTGACTAACTGGGAAACATTTATGCGTCTGTTTTGTTGAATGTTTTGGTTTGGCAAATGCTTGAGTGCATTTTAAATAGTTTTGCTTCCCGAATAATGTTCCAAGCCACAGCACAACTTCCAAGACGAATAATAATAATTATTAAGTATAGACAAAATGATGAAGTTGTTGGTGAGAATGGTGATGATGATGATGTCGGTGGTGATGATGGTGTCGGTGGCGATATCGTTGCATTCGATGTCTATAAAATGCAGGTATGTAATCATGGTATTTTTGTTGGTGTCGGAAATCAACTTCATCATTATGGACACGGTTATATTACACAAACGCATATTGCTTTTTTTTGTCAGTTACTTTTTTTCTTCATTTATATTGCTAATTTTTTATATATAATTTCACGCTTTGTTGTCACATTGCCATCGAAACACAGCTTCAATTATATTCTAAGGCGAGGTTCCCCCCTACACACACTCATATACATACAAATTTGTTATTTTGCGGGGGAGTTTACATGTTGTTGCTGTCATATACGAAAATTAAATCACTTTAGAATTCCATAGATATTCTAAGGTCAAACACATACATACACATATATTTTGTATTTTTACTCATTAACTCACTTTTAGAAAATTAATTTACATAAAAAAAAAATAGAACACAGAATTCCGGTAGAACGCGTCTATATAGCTGTATTTTTGTTTTTGTCTTTATGCGTTTTCTTGATTTAAGCGTAATCACGACTTGTCCTATTAACGCTCATGTATTGACTGATCTGAAACTTGGTTAACAAACTTTTAAAGTCATGTTAAATGAAAGAGAAAGAGAAGTAAACAAATTTGAGAGAATGAAAGAGAAGCGAAATATATGAGAATTTGTAGGGGTTTCAATGCAATTTCCCAGGGAAACTATAGCATTTATAATTTTATCGAAATTTAAGACGAATGTGATCGTATAGGTACTACGTGAACATATTCACGTATAGACGGGGTCACTTTTTTCAATACTTTGTCACCCTGATCAGTGCCGTAGTACCCTCGCGAATGATTTAGTACCATACTGATTAAACCGATATCAGATTTATGGTACAATATTTTTGTCAAAACATTTTAATATTTTGAGAAATTCTTTAACAAACTTATTTGTTAATGGTCTTGAACAAAATTGGCGAAACAAACAAGTTAATGCAGTTATTCAATATCAAGAATGTTTTGGTCGAAAAAAGCATGTGATTCGTGTGTGATTCGCGTACTAAAATAATGGAAACCATTACAGTCACCCTTGAAACTTGAGACAAAAATAATGTACCAACATTTGCAGAAAATCTTAACTCAAATGTTATTTTGGAAAAATGTATTTCTTCAGAAAGTTTTGTACACATTTCATTTTTATAAAAAATGTTGTAAAAATTTTATATCTATAAAAAATTTTGTCAAAATTTTATATCTACACTCAAAAAAAAAAGTGAACTCTCTATTTCACTAAAGCCAATTTAACTTTATTTTAGTTCGTGGAATTATTATGTTTGGAGGAAGTTTCCTTTACTCTAATAATTTTGTGTGTACGTTAGTTAAATTAACTAAACCCGAGGAAAAAAATATACTCAAATGAAGCATAAAGATTAACTAAATTCGTGTCTTCCACAAAATAGTTCAGAATTTCTTTAAATTTGTAAATTTTACCAAAAATGCGTCCATCATGAACTTCGTATGTCACTAAAGCCATTCTTGCAATTTTGAAGTCCAAGTTTTTCCTTCAAACTACAAAATTTTCTTTAACTAGTGAAAAAACTTAGTTATATCAAATAAATTTTCTTGAATTTTTCAATAAATATTTACTTATTTTTATGACATCGGTGTGATGCCAACGTTTGTAATACTGTTTAGTTAAATTTTTCTACAAATATTCAAAATTTTCTAAATTCAACCGAAAGTTTTCTTCCTGGTTGGTTCACTGTTTTTTCAGTGTATAAAATTTTTTTTCAAAATTTTATTTTTCTATAGAAGATCTTGCCAAATTTAATTTCTATAGAAAATAATGTCAAAATTTTATTTCTGTAGGAAATTTTGTCAAAATTTGATTTCTGTAGAAATGTTTGTCAAACTTTTATTTCTATAGAAAGTTTTGTCAAACTTTTATTTCTATAGAAAGTTTTTTCAAAATTTTATTTCCACTGAAAATTTTGTCAAAATTTTATTTCTATAGAATATTTTGTCAAAATTTTATTTCTATAGAATATTTTGTTAAAATTTTATTTCAATAGAAAATTTTGTCAAAATTTTATTTCTGTAGAAAATTTTGCCAAATTTTATTTCTATAGAAGATTTTGTCAACATTTGATTTCTGTAGGAAATTTTGTCAAAATTTTATTTCAATAGAAAATTTTGCCCAATTTTATTTCTATAGAAGATTTTGTCAAAATTTTATTTCTGTAGAAAATTTTGTCAACATTTTATTTCTGTAGGAAATTTTGTCAAAATGTTATTTCTATAGAAAATTTTGTTAAAATTTTATTTCTATAGAAAATTTTGTCTGAAATTTATTTTTCTTTATCTACACCCCGAAAAGGGGGCTCTAATGCCAACTGAACTTTGTTTTAGTTCATGAAGATTAATTGATTTTAGTTAAATTTTGCACAATATGAGTATATGTTCTTTATTTGAATAAGTTTTTGCTAACTTTAATAATGTGAACTAAAAATTAGAAAAAAGTTGTATACAAATATAGTGCACAATTTTACTACAAAATGAAATAGTTCATATTTTCCTAAAATGGCAGAAGTTTGCTTAAATTGAGTTCATAAGTCTCTAAAATGAGTAAATTTTACTAAAGTTGTACCTGTCTTGAACTTCGTACAGCGCTAAAGACATTTTAACAATTCTTAAATCCAATTTTTTCTTTCAACATATGAAATTTTCTTAAATAACAGAAAAAAAAATAATTATTTTTAAAAAGATTTCTTCAGTTTGACCAAAAGTATTAACTTATTTATGACATTGCAACATGTCATAAATAAGTTAATACTTTAACTATTTTAATTAAAACTATTTTAGTTAAAAATTTCTAAAATAAACCTTTTCTTCCACGGTGGGTTCACTTTTTTTGGGTATATAGAAAATTTATGAAGTACCTTGAATAAATCTTCAAATCTTATAAACAGTAAAAAATTAATATTTTTGGAAGAATGCCAACTATGGCAACCGTGATTACAATACTACGGTAGTCTTTGTAAGCGGCTATAAAACTAAAAAATATTTGAAATTGAGAAGTTGACAAACAAAATTTTATTTCCTATACAAGACAATAATCTTCCAATGAAAATTTTTGTTTTATTTTGGGGAAAATTACTTTTTCGCTCAAAAAATACCTTTCTTAAAAATTGTATTTTTTTTATTTTTTTTTTTATTTTTATTTAGAATTTAACATTAGTTATGAAATATTACAATATTTTGTACCTCAGCGCCCTTTAGGCTTTGTTTGAGGTTATCTGGCATTACAATTCAATTGAGCAAAATAGTAGTGTAAAAAAAAAAATCAAGAAAGGAAAAAACAAGGTTTAAATATAAAAAAAGAGAATTTATATAAAAAAGAAAAACTTTAAATTTATAATTGTATATAGAAACTCACTTTATAAGACAAGCATTTCAATATTTTGACAAAGATACTCTTTTAACTTTGGCTTGAAAATTGATATAGATCGGATTTCCTTTAAGTGTTGTGGCATATTGTTATATTCTGTAGTACCCATATATTGAATACGTTGTTTCGTCATCTCCAATCGACATCTCGCAACTTCCAAATTTGTACTATTTCTTGTACTGAAACGGTGTTGGAGAGTACAAAATCTAATATTATGGTGCCCAATATTGTGTAAAACTTTATACATATATACTAATGGCCAGTTTCTCATCCTCCGATTAATTTTAACCGGTTTTCAAGAAAAGTCTCTCCTTATAAGGGTAAAACACGCATAGATCATCTGCGTACATAAACAGCCTACCGGTTAATGGAAGATTATTAATATAATTCAAGTATATCTTAAACAGTAAAGGTCCCAGAATGCTACCTTGGGGCACCCCGCACCTTACATCACTCACGGAACTTTTATGGCCATTTATGCATACAAACTGCTTCCGGTTGTCCAAATAACTCCTAAACAATTGGAGCTCCTTACCCTGTATACCATAAAACTCCAACTTACTACACAGTATCGAGTGGTCAACTAAGTCAAAAGCCTTTGAAAAGTCATAAAAAATTCCACCTACACCATAATAACCTCGGTCAATACATTCACATATATGGTTTACAACATTGACTACCGCTTCTTCGGTCCCACACCCATTTCTGAATCCATATTGGTTCCCATAAATTAATGACTCTTCATCCAAGTACTTTGATAACTGGTTGTAGATAATTTTTTCAAACAATCTGTCAAATATCGACAGCAATGATATCGGTCTGTATTTCTCTACAGATATAGCATTTTTTTCTTTGGGAATCGGCCGTGTTTATGATGTCGTTGAAAATCTTGGTTAAGTATGGACTTAATTCTTCCGCGCATTCCCGTACAGATAATACCGATACATCATCAAAGCCCGCAGACTTCGTCACATCCATATCCCGTATAATACTTAATATTTCCATCCCTGCTGTGGGCCCTGGCGAAAAACTCAAGAAGAATAAATGCGATGTGCAACGGTGCATCAACGTCGTGTATGAAACAACGACCTGTCGGCCTCGCTTTGCGAATACCTTCGTGCAAACGATACATAAGAATTCTGTGGGTAGAGCGTTCTGTGAGGATCAGGATAGGTTAGTTTAAGTATAGTGCCAACTAGGGCTGTTATTCGGGATCGAGTTTTATAAATCCCGGGATTCGGTATTTCAATATACTGAATCCCTTGATTTCCGGGATTTTTATTCAACACTTCAAGGCACAAGATCACCGATTCCTCCGAAAAAATATATAATATGCAAAATAGTAAAAAGAACATCTGCATACCACATTTAAAAAAATATATATGTTTTCTTTTTTTTAAATAGTGGTTGTATTTTGAAAAATACGATGTGCATTAAACTAAGTTTTTATTGATAAATAACCCAGCAAAAAAAGCGTCGCCAAAAAAGTAATGAAAAAGGTCTTCTAGGATCCGCAAGTAGTGCAAAATTGACGCAGAAGCGATGAATTTAACATGGGATTGTCATAGGACGGAAGTCATCCATTTCAACAGCCGTTGCACTGAATTTGCATCACTTCTTCAGGTGTGATCCGAATTCAATGTTTTGGATGTAAATTAAAAAATTCTGCGATATTTTGTCAAATAAATAATTTTTTAAATTTTTTATAATTTTTAATGGATTCTAACGCTTTTTTGGTATATTTCTGCCTTATAATTGCTTTCCTTTTCCAATAGAATTTATGCTGTTTTCGTATATATTTCTGCTCGGTCAAATTTCATTCGGCGTAAGGTAGAGCTCGACCAAAGCGGTTTTTCTTTTTGGCCGAAGCTGAAGCCGATGTTCGGCAGAAAAGCAATAATCGGCCGAAGCCGAAGGTTTTCAAATCCACTTTTAGTAGATTTCGAGCCTAATGAGAATGGGCTATAAAGAAATTTGGTGTGTTTTCGTTCAATATTAGAATATTTTTGTCAACAAATGCATAAAGGGTGATACGGTCCAAATTTGGTCAATATAAAATTGACGTATTTCTTTCAATTTTGCATTTAAAAAACCTTAACACCCCTCATTTTGAAGGTGTGTGTGTGTAGAATGCTGCTCCTATTTTGATTTTGGAATTCACTCTTCAGTTGTCAAAATGCCGTCCAGCAAGAAGAGCAACGTATCAAAATTTTGCTCGCGCATCGCGAAAATCCGAGCTACTCGCACGCAAAGCTGGCAAAATCGCTAAAAGTTGCCAAATCAACCGTTACAAATATAATTAAAGTGTTTGGGGAACGTTTGTCGACAGCCAGGAAGTCTGGATCGGGGGGAAATCGAAAACCGGAAGCCGCTGAGACGACAAAGAGAGTTGCCGGTAGTTTCAAGCGAAACCCTAACCTCTCTCTCCGAGATGCCGCAAATAAGCTGGGTATATCGTCTACAACCGTGCATAGAGCCAAAAAACGAGCCGGACTATCGGCTTACAAGAAGGTAGTGACTCCAAATCGCGATGATAAACAAAATACGACGGCCAAAGCGCGATCCCGGAGGCTGTACACGACGATGCTGACGAAGTTTGACTGCGTGGTAATGGACGACGAAATCTACGTCAAAGCCGACTACAAGCAGCTTCCGGGACAGGAGTTTTATACGGCAAAAGGAAGGGGAAAGGTAGCAGATATTTTCAAGCACATAAAACTGTCAAAGTTCGCAAAGAAATATCTGGTTTGGCAAGCCATCTGTACCTGTGGCTTGAAAAGCAGCATTTTCATAGCTTCCGGGACTGTCAACCAAGAAATTTACGTGAAAGAGTGTTTGAATAAACGTGTGCTGCCTTTCCTGAAGAAACACGGTTGTTCCGTACTGTTTTGGCCGGATTTGGCATCTTGCCATTACGGTAAAAAGGCCATGGAGTGGTACGCCGCCAACAACGTGCAGGTGGTTCCCAAGGACAAGAACCCTCCCAACACGCCAGAGCTCCGCCCAATTGAGAAATACTGGGCTATTGTCAAGCGGAACCTAAAGAAGACCAAAAAAACTGCTAAGGACGAGCAGCAGTTCAAGGCAAACTGGCTTTCTGCGGCGAAGAAGGTGGACAAGGTGGCTGTACAAAATCTGATGGCAGGTGTCAAGCGTGAGGCCCGGCAATTCGGATTTGGAAAAGCGAAAGCCTAACTGAATATTTTTCCTGAATTTTATACTAATTGAACTTGAAAAAGAAATTTAATTTGATTTTTTTAAATAAACGATTTCACCGATTTACACGCGTTTTCCCTTGACCAAATTTTGACCGTATCACCCTTTAAATACAACAATAAAAGGTAATTCAGTCCAGTAGTTCGATAATATCAGTGATGCCAACTCCCGGAATGCAAAAAGCACCAAAACTGTATTATAAATTCTATCATACCGCCTCCCACCACAAAAACTACTAAAGCCAACTAAAATTCAATGCTCTACTAAACAAAAAACTTCCTAAGATGTATTATAGAAGATTTCGTGTATTGATTTGACGCATTTGTAATTTTATGACATTATGAACCTCTATTCAAGTGTACACCTTGATTACTTTGAATGCTTTCATCCAATTCATTTTGGTCAGTAATGTCTTTCAAATGTCAATTTTTATACCCTGCGCCACACTGTGGAACAGGGTATTATAAGTTAGTGCATATGTTTGCAACACCCAGAAGGAGACGCCCACCCTGAGTATTTGGCAAAAATGCTCAGGGTGGGCTCCTGAGTCGATATAGCCATGTCCGTCTGTCCGTGAACACATTTTTGTAATCAAAGTCTAGGTCGCAGTTTTAGTCCAATCGACCTCAAATTTGGCACAAGTATGTGTTTTGGCTCAGAATAAATCTCTATTGATTTTGGAAGGAATCGGTTCAGATTTAGATATAGCTCCCATATATATCTTTCGCCCGATATGGACTAATACGGTCCCAGAAGCCAGAGTTTTACCCCAATTTGGTTGAAATTTTGCACTAAGAGTACATACAATTAGTACTAAAGTCTAGTGTGCCAAATTTTATTGAAATCGGTTCGGATTTGGATATAGCTCCCATATATATCTTTCGCCCGATATGGACTAATACGGTCCCAGAAGCCAGAGTTTTACCCCAATTTGGTTGAAATTTTGCAGTAGGAGTACAATTAGTAGTGTAGTCATGTGTGCCAAATTTTATTGAAATCGGCTCAGATTTAGATATAGCTCCCATATATATCGTTCGCCCGATTTACACTCATATAACCACAGTGGCAAATCTTTTACTCCGATTTAATTGAAATTTTGCACAGGGAGTAGAATTGGCATTGAAGCTATGCGTGCCAAATTTGGTTGAAATCGGCTCAGATTTAGATATAGCTCCCATATATATGTTTTTCTGATTTCGACAAAAATGGTCAAAATACCAACATTTTCCTTGTAAAATCGCCACTGCTTAGTCGAAAAGTTGTAAAAATGACTCCAATGCGATATCACAATGGACTGAATAGTCTAAGTGAGCCTGATACATCGGGCTGCCACCTAACCTAACCTAACCTAACATTCGGTCGATCTCTTGTGTAAGGTCTAAAGGTGTTCTCATTGTTTTTACGAAGTCAGTGGCTTCGCACATTTTTATTAACAATAAAACAGTGATACCATCTTACGTGATTCTTAAAAACAAGATTTCGTGATTTCTTACCTATTAGAAATCAAACAAGGCATTTTGTTTAAATTCATTAGGTTGTTGACGTTTTATTCATATCATATTGTGTTTGTATATTTAGTGGATTTTCAGAATAAATACACAAAAATATGCATTTTTAAGATATCCGCTAATATTTTCTTAATTAAATTTCAGTTGCCACTCAGTTTTTCTACGATTGTGGTTTATCGTATTTCGTAAATAGAAGATCATATGATCTATCTATGGAACAATCTCTATATGGGTGTTTTCGTTTCAGGACTAATTCACAAAGAGTAGTGCAATAATATTATAAACATCAGCAATACGTGCAAACACCGATAAGCTAAAAATAATAAACTTTCTAAAAAAAACGAAATATTTAAAATAAAAAAAAAAAATGTGAAAACGATTTTTATAAGTAGATTTTCTTGTTCATAAATATATTATTGCATATTTTTGAGAGTTAATATTTCATACACACATCGTAATGCTTTCATTATTGCATATGCCCTAATGTTTTTGTGATGGCAGTTGATTGTGAAATGGAAATCTTTTAGCTTAACAACAATTTACAATAATATTTAATTTTTATTTATAGATGGCGATTTTATAAGCTTTTTGCTTAACAGTTAACATTTGTTGAATTTCTGCTGTAACTTTCAATAATGGAGATTTGATGAGTTGCGTGTTTTGTTGGTTTTGTTTTAATTAATTTGTAGTTTTATTTGTGATAACTACTAACAACTTTTCGCTTGACGTTGCATTAAATCCTAGGCTAATTCTAAACGTTTCATTTCTTTAAACAATTCCTTGCCCATTTGAGCTGGACTCCTGGTAACAATTACGTTGGCCTTTTCCAAAGCCTTGATTTTATCACCAGCACCGCCTTTACCGCCAGAAATGATGGCACCAGCATGACCCATTCTACGGCCGGGAGGAGCAGAAAGACCAGCAATGAAAGATACTACGGGTTTGGCTTTAATACCCTATTAGAACAGAAAATTAAATTAATTAGCTTCTATGGTAAACTAAACTCCAAAAGTAGTAAAACTTACGGTATTGTATTGTGTTAGATAGGCAGCAGCATTTTCTTCGGCAACACCACCAATTTCACCAATCAATATAATACCCTTGGTATCGGGATCTTTGAGGAAGATTTCAAGACAATCAATAAAATCGGTACCATTGAAGGGATCACCACCAATGCCAACGCACAAAGTTTGTCCCAAACCGACTTCGGTGGTTTGATTGACAGCTTCATAGGTCAAGGTACCAGATCTTGAAACAACACCAACCTTGCCACGTTTGTGGATATGACCGGGCATAATACCAATCTTGCACTGTAATCAACAAAAAAAAAAGAGATATTTACTTCGTTATTCAGTCTTCTTTAACCACATTTAAATTTCATTAAGTTCATGCAATATTCTTTCAAACGGAAACTTATACAGCTCTCACTATAGATTAGAATAATTAATCTGCAGAAATGCCTTGATTTTGAATATAAACAAAAACTGACAGCACTGAAAAATTGTATTTTTTCCAAATTAAAATTCCAACAATGTTTTTTGCCAGTAATTTTGAAATAAACGCCACCATACCTCAAACTCTTTACGAAAACTACATTGTGGCTCAGGCCTCTTTGAGAAACATTTGCGGACACATTCAAGCCTCACCTAATCGATATCAAGGAAGAATTGAGAGTCCACAAATAGAAGACCTTCAACATTTTCAAGACATTATGATAAATTCGATGGATTTTCAATTTCTTATGAGAAATGTTACGTTTTCTCCCATATATAGAATTAAAATGTTAAATCCTCAAGGATTTACAATCAATTATACACACAATCTGAATACTTTGAAATCAATTGGTGGAGACAATGATTGAATGACGCCCATAAGGAGTTTTAGTACGATTGTTTATGTGGTTCTAAATTATTTTCACATGAAGGGTGCACTCAAAATAAACAAATTGAAAATTATCAAAAAAAAAAAAATGTTTCATTTGGGATCAGAATTTTAACATAAATTTTTCCCGAATTCACACGAATGTTCCATTTTCTGGTATATTTTTACATAGTGATCGTCAAAAAATAAAATAAAAAACAAAACAAAAAAACTGTACATAGGAATTTGTGCCAAAATATTTGTTATTCAGTGATAAGAGAGAAGTTCACCACTGTGGTATCACAATGGACTGAATAGTCTAAGTGAGCCTGAAATATCGGGCTGTCACTATACCTAACCTAACATACATCTCGGTTTTTCAACAAATTTATGGAAGCCCTCCAGTGCCTCCAAGTTTTTGGCAGGACCCACGGCGGCGGTTTCTTTGTACCGACGGGTTCTTTGTACCGGATTGTCCCGATGGATCCCACCCATTGGCCAGCGGCTGCCACATCAGTGTACGTGTTGTTTCGTCCGTATTTATACCCTGCGCCACACTGTGGAACAGGGTATTATAAGTTAGTGCATATGTTTGCAACACCCAGAAGGAGACTAGATAGACACATGGTGTCTATGGCAAAAATGCTCAGGGTGGGCTCCTACTCGATATAGCCATGTCCGTCTGTCCGTGAACACATTTTTGTAATCAAAGTCTAGGTCGCGGTTTTAGTCCAATCGACTTCAAATTTGGCACAAGTATGTGTTTTGACTCAGTATAGAACCCTATTGATTTTGGAAGAAATCGGTTCAGATTTAGATATAGCTCCCATATATATCTTTCGTCCGATTTGGACTAATACGGTCCCAGAAGCCAGAGTTTACCCTAATTTGCTTAAAACTTTGCAAAAGAAGAACAATTAGTACTATAGTCAAGTGTGCCAAATTTTATTGAAATCGGTTCAGATTTACATATAGCTTCCATATATATATTTCGCCCGATATGGACTAATACGGTCCCAGAAGCCAGAGTTTTACCCCAATTTGATTGAAATTTTGCACTAGGAGTACAATTAGTAGTGTAGTCAAGTTTGCCAAATTTTATTGAAATTGGTGCAGATTTAGATATAGCTCCCATATATATCGTTCGCCCGCCCGATTTATACTCATATGACCACAGTGGCCAATCTTTTACTCCGATTCAATTGAAATTTTGCACAGGGAGTAGAATTAGCATTGTAGCTATGCGTTCCAAATTTGGTTGTAGCTATGCGTTCCAAATTTGGTTAGATATATCTCCCATATATAGCTTTCGCCCGATTTACACTCATATGACCACAGAGGCCAATTTTTAACTCCGATTTAGTTGAACTTTTGCAAAGGGAATAGAATTAGCATTGTAGCTATGCGTGCCAAATTTGGTTGACATCGTTTCAGATTTAGATATAGCTCCCATATATATGTTTTTCTGATTTCGACAAAAGTGGTCAAAATACCAACATTTTCCTTGTTAAATCGCCACTGCTTAGTCGCAAAGTTGTAAAAATGACTCTAATTTTCCTAAACTTCTAATACATATATATCGAGCGATAAATCATAAATAAATTTTTGCGAAGTTTCCTTAAAATTGCTTCAGATTTAAATGTTTCCCATATTTTTTTTACTAAAATTGTGTTCCCCTAGTGCATTAGCCAACTCAAATTTTGAGTCTATAGATTTTGTAGAAGTCTATCAAATTCCGTCCAGACCGAGTGATATTTAAATGTATATATTTGGGACAAACCTTTATATATAGCACCCAACACATTTGACGGATGTGATATGGTATCGAAAATTTAGATCTACAAGGTGGGGGTATAATAAAGTCGCCCCCGCCCGACTTTAGACTTTCCGTACTTGTTTTTTGTTGGAGAAGGTGCATCCCGGGGAGCCTTATCCGTTTGCGGGATAGAGGAAAACCCCGAACCATGGAATTGTTCAGTCTGCCGAAACCTGATCCACCACCGCTCGGTTTATGTGAGGTGTAACCGGTGCATGTAGTAGGTGCACTTCCGGAACTGCTCCGGCCTAACATCGCAGGATGCTGTGCCAACGACAGCAGCAGTGGGCCGTCAGACTATGCAAATTTGTTCTACGGTTGGCAAGCACCACACACAAGCGCTTAACCAAATGGCACTTGGTAATGGTGTTTTTCAAGTTCCGTTGTCACTTTTGTCTACGAAGTCTTTATCTGGCCTCAACGCTAGAAATACTGTCCAGCCATCCAGTGCGTTCAGGAAAATTTTACTCCACACTCGGGACGTCCCACACACAAGTACTACTCCAAATTATAGGCAGTAATGGTGTTTTCAAGTTCTCTTGTCACTTTTATCTACGAAGTCCTTATCGGGCCTCAACGCTGGAAATCCTGTTCAGCCATTCAGTACATCCTGCAGTGTTGGGAAATATTTATTCCACACTCGGCTGGTCACACACACAAGTACTACTCTAAATTATAGGTAGCAATGGTGTCTTTCAAGTTTCGTTGTCACTTTTGTCTTGCCCTTTCCTGGTCTCAGCGCTGGAAATACTGTCATGTCATCCAGTGCATCAATCTTTTTTTTTTTTTAATTTTTGTTTTACAGCCATATACATGGTACAGTGAAAACAAAACCAAACTCCCCCGACTGAAATTTTACGGAAAAAATGGATAAGGTAATGAAATTTATATCAGGTTCCTGATTTTTTAATAAAAATAAAAGGGCATAGGGAGACATCCGCTTATCTTAAGTACATACAGAGAAACAATTAAACTTAACCGAGTTACTTGAAATTTACAGAGGACTGGGGAGAGGTTACGATATTAATAGTTGATACCTGATTTGAAGATGGGCCGCCCCTTTAGACTTATAATTTGCTTGACATTTTCTGGGACGTTTACAAAATATACGCTACATCACTTTTCTATATTTGGTCGGGGAGGAGGTCCTCCTCTAAAACTGCAAAAAAATCTCAAGTTTTCTTGAAATTTACAAAGGCAGTGGGGGAAGGTTATGAACTAAGAACACTTGAAGGAGACTTACAAGTATTTTTGGGGAAGGTAAGGGGTGCTGTTCACTACGGTGTTTGTCGATATTGTATCGGGGAAAGTGACGTCCCTTTAAAACAATAGAGCAAACTTTGAACATCTCCGATCTACTTGAAATTTACAGGGAACGTGGGAGGAGGTGATTAAATTTATACATGATTTTTAAATTAGTATATGATTTTTCGATATCTGGTTGGGGAAGGGGAAAATTGAAATAAACTTTGTCGATTTACTTCAATAGAATTTATAGGGACCATTAAGTAGTTGTGAAATTAATATAGGGTACGTGATAGTCCGATATCAGGTCGGAGTAGAGCGAAGGTGGGGAGAGGGTTCCCTTCTGTCCGTTTTTTTTCTTAAATTGAAAGTAGAGGGTTGCCCGTAAATGGGAACTCGGTACATAATTTTATGATTTTTGCACAGGCTTCTGCCAGACTTCTTTTGGCAGCCAACGTAGAGGGTGCATCATTTTCCAACATTTTAGCAAATGTTAATGTGGTAAAATTTTTTACTACTTTTGCTTTTTCAGAGTTATTGGATGGAAAACAGTAATTCTTTGTATGTTATTATAATATAGTGCTTAATTTTCAGATATGTTGAGGAGAAGGATACCTTTCCTTGACAAATCACACTTAAAATTCACAAGAAATATAGAAGATTGCCCAACTACTTGAATACAGAACATTATTTAAAAAAATTGGAGGAAAGGGTACACCTTCTCCCCGACATTTTTTAAGACGAACCGTTCTACATATGCATATCCGCCGTATTTGTACATATAAACGAAAAAGCAAGCAGTCCGATTTGTTTGAAAGAATTCAAATCTTTTCGAATTTGTTTTCAGCACGAAGGATATGGTTGACTAAGTTAACGCAAAATGTTCCTACAAATACGCTTCGGAAGGCGCAGCGAAGCCGGCCGGGTTACGCTAGTATTTTATAAATTTTTATAGATACTTGAAATGTGAACAAGTGGTTGGCGTTCAAAGTCCCAATTAATACGATATCAACTGGAATAAAATAACACCTGATATTGTGTTAAAGGTAAACAAGCATACTCTATGCATTATCAAAGTTTACATAAGAATGTGTACGAATATTAAGCACATTTAATAGATTTGGTTTATCAATAAAATATGCGCTAACCAAACAACATATTTGTTTAAATATTTTATGAGTCATATGAGCAAAATCTTTCAAGTCAGCTGATGAGGTTTTTTTAGAAGCCGCTCAAAATTTAAATAATTTCGTCATTGATTTGTTTACGCATACCGGTATTAGATAAGCGTAAGCTATTTATATATACGTAATAAAATTGTAGACAATGGGAATGTTGCCTTTTTATTCTCATTGATCAGATAAGCGAACTATAGTAAAATTGAATGTGAGTAAGAGAGGGGGGAGAAATTAGCAAAAGAGAGGGAGAGAGAGCGTATGGCCTACAATTGTACATCTGTTGAATGTATTTCTTCAAGTAAAATTTCTTTAAAAACAAAGAAATTCGTAAAGAAATGCCATCATAGCATATACTGATAGCGTTGATGAACTTTGCTTTTCATTCGCATGTTTTTGTTGTTTTCATTGTAGCAGCTTTTTACAGCTGTTTTTCGTTTTCGTTTTTTTTTTCAAAGCTTAAAAGAAAATGAAAAAAAAAATCGTTTATATTATAATTTAGTGGCTTATCTGTTAAATACAAAATGCTAATATTACGAAAACAATAACAAAAGTAGTTCGCACAGGTTTTGTAGTTGTACCCCACTAAGATCGATAGTAGAATGTATACAAATATTGCACCTGTTTCAAAAGTGTGGCGTAATCTCAGACGTTATCTTTTGTTCTTCGTTTGTTTTAAATAAGAAAACTGCTAATAATCAATTGACATATGTCATATTTCTAACAAATCAATACTTTCGATTTTAAATATAAAACGTATTTTTTTAACTAAATTGTTACAATACTGATTTAAGAGTTTAAGGTGGGCGCTTGTGTGTGTGTGTGTGTTTTTATGAAATCAGGGCCGAATCTTAAATACCCACCACCATGAACCAAATATTAAGGTTTACTTTGAAATTTCAGGAGGGCTTGAGGACACTTCCCGAAGATAAATTTAAAGATTTCACCTATGAGGACTATATCAGATTCTGGATTTATAAGAACCATTTTTGTTTGAGTTTTAGAGGAATCATTAACATCTCTTGTAAGTGTGCAAGAAAATTATGAAATAACGTCTTGATTTGAAATCTTAAATCTGTAGAAGTAAAATCTGGAATTTTTACATTGAGTTTCAAGCAATTTTCATGATCAGTGCGCCTTCTACACCCTCAAGAAGTGAAGTCGGTCTATATGGAGGCATTACCAAATGGACCGATAAAAACTTAATCCGATACACATTTTTGTGAGCCCAAAATACCAGAATATTTACAATTTCAGGTAAATCAGATAAAAACTACGGTTTCTAGAAACCCCAAGGAGTTAAATCGGGAGATCGTTCTTATGGGGGCTATACTAAAATATGGACCGATACTCACCGTTTTCGACACACCTCTTTATGGCCCGAACATACCTCTAGATTTCCAATTTCAGGCAAATAGGATAAAAACTTCGGATTCTAGAAGCCCAAGAAGTAAAATCGGGAAATCGGTCTATATGGGGGCTATAGCAAAATATGGACCGATACTCACCATTTTCGGCACACCTCTTTATGGTCCTAAAATACCTCTAGATTTCCAATTTCAGACAAATTGGATCAAAACTACGGTTTCTATAAGCCCAAGACCCCAAATCGGGAGGTCGTTTTATATGGGGACCATACCAAAACATGGACCGATACTCACAATTTTTGGCACACGTATTTGTGGTCCTACAATACCTCTAGATTTCCAATTTCAGGTAAATTGAATAAAAACTGCGTTTTCTATAAGCCCAAGAAGTAAAATCGGGAGATCGGTCTATATGGGAGATATACCAAAATATGGACCGATACTCACAATTTTTGGCACACGTATTTGTGGTTCTACAATACCTCTAGATTTCCAATTTCAGGTAAATTGAATAAAAACTGCGGTTTCTATAAGCGCAAGAAGTAAAATCGGGAGATCGGTCTATATGGGGGCTATACCAAAATATGGACCGATACTCACAATTTTTGGCACACGTATTTGTGGTCCTACAATACCTCTAGATTTCCAATTTCAGGTAAATTGAATAAAAACTGCGGTTTCTATAAGCGCAAGAAGTAAAATCGGGAGATCGGTCTATATGGGGGCTATACCAAAATATGGACCGATACTCACAATTTTTGGCACACGTATTTGTGGTCCTACAATACCTCTAGATTTCCAATTTCAGGTAAATTGAATAAAAACTGCGGTTTCTATAAGCCCAAGAAGTAAAATCGGGAGATCGGTCTATATGGGGGCTATACCAAAATATGGACCGATACTCACAATTTCTGGCACACGTGATTGTGGTCCTAAAATACCTCTAGATTTCCAATTTCAGGCAAATAGGATAAAAACTTCGGATTCTAGAAGCCTAAGAAGTAAAATCGGGAAATCGGTCTATATGGGGGCTATACCAAAATATGGACCGATACTCACTATTTTCGGCACACCTCTTTATGGTCATAAAATACCTCTAGATTTCAAATTTCAGGCAAGTTGGATAAAAACTACGATTTCTATAAGCCCAAGACCCCAAATCGGGAGGTCGGTTTATATGGGGACTATATCAAAACCTGGACCGATATAGCCCATCTTCGAACTTGACCTGCCTGCAGACAAAAGATGAGTTTGTGCAAAATTTCAGCACGATTGCTTCATTATTGAAGACTGCAGCGTGATTACAACAGACAGGCAGACAGACAGGCGGACATCGTTATATCGTCTTAGAATTTCTCCCTGATCAAGAATATATACTTTATATAGTCGGAAATCGATATTTCGATGTGTTACAAACGGAATGACAAACTTATTATACCCCCGCAACCATTCTATGGTGGTGGGTATAAAAATTAATAAGAACGTTTATTACGTTTTTCTTTTTTCAAATCCCAAACAAATCTACTTAGAAAAAAAATATTCTTTTCAATTCCGAATTTTAAAGACTATGTGATGAAAACTTTCCAAGTACAAAATTTTTAAGTGTGTCCCTACACATAATAAAACTTTTTTTTATTAATTATTCTTTTTTGAAATCCCAAACAAATCTCCTCAGAAAAAATATATTTTTTTTAATTCCAAATTTCAAAGACTACACAGGTGGACAGAAAAATAGGTGTCAGTATTTTTTTTTTTAACGAGGCCATGGTTTTTATATTTTATGCTGTTTATTGCATATTTCGTGTATTTAAAAAATAGTTTAGAATAATAACTAAAAATAAAGTAAATTCAAGAAATTCGTCGAATATTATGTGGACAGTAAAATAGGTGTATATGGGAAAAACATGAAAATAATAAAAGAATTTGTAAATGAAAAATTAGTGTTTGTAATAAGCCTCAAACTAGGTCGTTAATATCCTCTATATTCACCGGGATTTTTAAGGACAGCTTCAATTCTCTTAAGCATGGATGAAATTAATTTACGGCAAACCTCTACCTGTATATTATACGATACTTTTTGAATATTTTCCCACAATTGTAGCTACAGGGAAGTTTAGAATGTTGTCTCTTTAGATAGCCCCAAAGGTTTTCAATGGGATGGGAGGTCGGTGGACAGACTTGGCCGCTCAACAACGTTCGAATTATGATCCCGAAATCATTCACTCACCAACTTTGATGTGTGTTTCGGATCGTTATCCTGCTGAAACCTCCAAAAAAGTGGCATATTGTCCTCGGCGTATAATAGCATAACTGTCTCCAACATATGAAATATGTTTACTTTATAAATTAATCCGAAATATTCAATAAAAAGTATAAAATAGAAAAATCATGGCCTCATTTAAAAGAAAAATACTTAAACCTATTTTTCTGTCCACATGTGTATGTGATGGACATTTTATAAAGGCAATGTTAAACGAATAGTGTAAACCCAATTTTTCATATCGGAAAGGAATGCTTTCGATGAATTAGGATGTCCAAAACAACTCAATTTATAATAAAATAAAACTTTTGGCGTTTCACTCTAGCGAAAATTTTTGTTTCGGATATGAGAAATTGACTGTGAAACTAATTCCCCCCCCCCCCCCAAAAAAAAAATTCTATATTTTCTTTATGAATATATATGTCCATGCATAGTTTACTTACCCTTTCGGGAGCAATGATACCGGGACAGTTGGGTCCGACCAAACGGGATTTATTTTGTGTCAACAAAGCATGTTTCACACGCACCATATCGTGTTGGGGCACACCTTCAGTGATACACACAATCAATGGTATTTCGGCTTCCAAAGCTTCCATAATGGCAGCAGCAGCACCAGGTGGTGGTACATAGATAACGGTGGCATGGGGATCTGTAGCTTTTTTGGCTTCAGCTACCTATAGGGAAGAAAATAATATAGGTTAATGCTTTAGGAAATAACCTCTTAACCCTAGACAGTCATCCTTCGTCAAAATGACGTCACTTAATGTTATTTTCGATCTAAACTGTATTTTGGTCGATTGGGAAATGACAAATTTAAGTTATTCTTATTCAAAGATTTAATAATAATACTAATTAAAAATGAGCTGAATGAAAAATTAAACAAATTTTTGGTGCTCATGATAAAATGTAAAGCGCCTTGAAATAAGCCGTAGTCAAAATGACGAAGGATGACGTTAATGTACAAAAAATAAGGATAACTTTCCAGGGTTAAGTAATATAGTTTTTAAAGTAAAAATAAAAAACATAAATTAAAAAAAAGCTAACGAGGAAAAGAGGGTTTTTATTTTTTGAAATTATGGAAATAATTCCAAAATATACAAAATTTAATTTCTTCTATTATTTAAATTTGTAACTTACATTGGCAAAAACGGGCAAACCCAAGTGTGTAGTACCGCCCTTTTTAGGTGAAATACCACCAACCAATTTGGTGCCATATTCCAAAGCTTGTTGGCTGTGGAAGGTGCCTTGTTTGCCGGTAAAACCTTGGCAAATGACACGTGATTCACCAGTCAGCATTAGATTGCCACGGGTCTGATTGTATTGGGAGTTGTGGCGGATGGCGGTAACAAGTCCATCTGTAATAGAGAATACAAGAAACCCAATTAGCACTAATTAAAATCTCAACATTCTAAAAATACCACAAATGGGGTATACACTATATGATCTCAGTAGCCAAATCTTTGCTCCTCACACCCGCATTTTTACTAAAACATCATTCAATCAGAGAATGAATTCACAACGTATACACAACTTTACACAACAATTGTTTCAAACAAATGAGAAGGTAAAAGAATTACATTCCACGGTCACTGAACGCTTAATTTTTTCTCCCTACCGTTTTTTGTGCTCCCATCCAAGGTCCGCAATGTGTTTTCAAGGTTGTGTCATTCATTTTATGAAACTTGTTAGAACTTTTAAACATTTCTTTATATCATTATGCGTTTAATTTATATAGGGCATTTGCTTGCTCTCATTCGCTTGGAACCAGTATCAAACACCGCCGGTTTTATTTTCAATAAAATTTTCCCCGAATGACGTTATATAATTTTTTCATCTCTTCCAGCTAAGAATTTCACGTATTTTCATATGAATTGTCTACTTTGCACCTTCTGCTTACTTACCACGAACTTTAAGCAAAACTCTCGAGCTGGCAGCCATCGTTTGTTTTGCACAATTTACTGATATTGGCTTATTAGTTTAGTATGTAATGTGCAAAAGTTATGCAAATTTATTAAGAAATTTTGCTTCCACTCTCCCGATCGTAACGCGAACCTACAACAGAAATGTCAAAACTAATTATAGGTTAGGGATGTCAATTGTAGAATTGTCATAATGATTGGCGATAACAAAACGATTATTGTTATCGATATGGTAAGGGTTGTATTTATGTCGTTAGATGCTAAACCGTTATTTTTTTGGCGATTTTAAAACAAAAAATAAATATTTGCTTGGAAAAGGTATATTGGTGAAACGATTTTTAAAATTCAAAATGGAATGGAAATGATGTTCTTTTCGGAAATTTCTCCAAACATATTGCATCGATTAAGGATAAAAACACTGATAACCCACGAACATAGATGTGATGGATTTTGTGGAGAATTTTATAAGTGATTTATGGAATTTGTATTTTTTTAAGGAACTGAGAATTTGTAAATGTAAAGATCTATTGAAAAGCAATAGTTTTATGTAATCTTATATTTACATATTTGAAAAGTTCTTATTGGGTCCAAATAGACCCATAGTAAAGATAATTTAGTAACTTTGGTTTGTGCAACTTCTCAATATTTGGTTTATATGCCTATTTTCGACGTAGTAGGGGACATAGAAAATTTCTATAGAAATAAAATTTTGACAAAAGTTTCTATAGAAATTAAATTTTTACAAAATTTTCTATAGAAATAAAATTTTGACAAATTTTTCTATATAATTAAAATTTTGACAAAATTATCTATAGAAATAAAATTTTGACAAAATTTTCTATAGAAATAACATTTTGACAAAATGTTCTATAGAATAAAATTTTCACAAAATTTTCTGTAGAAATAAAGTTTTGAAAAAATTTTTCTATAGAAATAACATTTTGACAAAATGTTCTATAGAAAAAAATTTCTATAGAAATAAAATTTTGACAAAATTTTCTATAGAAATAAAATTTTGACAAAATTTTCTATATAAATAAAATTTTGACAAAATTTTCTATATAAATAAAATTTTGACAAAATTTTCTATATAAATAAAATTTTGACAAAATTTCTATATAAATTCTATAGAAATAAAATTTTGACAAATTTTTCTATATAATTAAAATTTTGACAAAATTATCTATAGAAATAAAATTTTGACAAAATTTTCTATAGAAATAACATTTTGACAAAATGTTCTATAGAATAAAATTTTCACAAAATTTTCTGTAGAAATAATGTTTTGAAAAAAATTTTCTATAGAAATAACATTTTGACAAAATGTTCTATAGAAAAAAATTTCTATAGAAATAAAATTTTGACAAAATTTTCTATAGAAATAAAATTTTGACAAAATTTTCTATATAAATAAAATTTTGACAAAATTTTCTATATAAATAAAATTTTGACAAAATTTTCTATATAAATAAAATTTTGACGACATTTTCAATAGAAATCAAGTTTTGACAACATTTTCTCTAGAATTAAAATTTTGACAAAACTTTCACTAGGAATAAAATTTTGACAAAATTTTCTCTAGGATTAAAATTTTGACAAAATTTTCTATAGAAATAATATTTTGACAACATTTTCTCTAGAATTAAAATAGAAATAACATATTGAGAAAATTTTCTCTAGGAATAAAATTTTGACAAAATTTTCTATAGAAATAACAATTTTGACAAAATTTTCATAAAATTTTCTATAGAAATAAAATTTTAACAAAATTTTGTATAGAAATAAAATTTTGACAAAATTTTCTATAGAAATAAAATTTTGCTGAAAATTTCACTAGGAATAAAATTTTGACAAAATTTTCTCTAGGATTAAAATTTTGTCAAAATTTTCTCTAGAATTAAATTAGAAATAACATTTTGACAAAATTTTCTCACGGAATACAATTTTGACAAAATTTTCTATAGAAATAAAAATTTTGACAAAAATTTCTATAGAAATAATATTTTGACAAAATTTTCTATATAAATAAAATTTTGACAAAAATTTCTATAGCAATAAAATTTTCATAAAATTTTCTATAGAAATAAAATTTTCATAAAATTTTCTATAGAAATAAAATGTTGACAAAATGTTCTATAGAAATAAAATTTTGACAAAATTTTCTATAGAAATACAATTTTGATAAAATTTTCTATAGAATTAAATTTTTGACAAAATTTTCTATAGAAATAAAATTTTCACAAAATAATAGGAATAAAATTTTGACAAAATTTTCACTAGGAATAAAAATTTGACAAAATTTTCACTAGGAATAAAATTTTGACAACATTTTCTCTAGGATTACAATTTTTACAAAATGTTCTCTAGAATTACAATAGAAATAACATTTTGACAAATTTTTCTCTAGGAATAAAATTTTGACAAAATTTTCTATAGAAATAAAATTTTGACAAAAGTTTCTATAGAAATAATTTTTTTACAAAATTTTCTATAGAAATAAAATTTTGACAAAATTTTCTATAGAAATAAAATTTTGCTGAAATTTTCACTAGGAATAAAATTTTGACAATATTTTCTCAAGGATTAAAATTTTGTCGAAATTTTCTCTAGAATTAAAATAGAAATAACATTTTGACAAAATTTTCTCTAGGAATAAAATTTTGACAAACTTTTCTATAGAAATAAAATTTTGACAAAATTTTCTATAGAAATAAAATTTTGACAAAATTTTCTATAGAAATAAAATTTTGACAAAATTTTCTATAGAAATAAAATTTTGACAAAATTTTCTATAGAAATAAAATCTTGAAAAAATTTTCTCTAGGAATAAAATTTTGTCAAAATTTCTCTAGAAATAAAATTTTTATAAAATTTTCTATAGAAATAAAATTTTTACAAAATTTTCTATAGAAATAAAATTTTTACAAAATTTTCTATAGAAATAAAATTTTTACAAAATTTTCTATAGAAATAAAATTTTTACAAAATTTTCTATAGAAATAAAATTTTTACAAAATTTTCTATAGAAATAAAATTTTTACAAAATTTTCAATAGAAATAAAATTTTAAAAAAATTTTCTGTAGAAATAAAAATTAGCGAAAATTTTCTATAGAAATATAAAATTTTAACAAACCGAATAGAATTTTTCTCCTTCAAGAGGCTCTGGAGGTCGAGTCTGGGGATCGGTTTATATAGTGGCTATATATAATTATGGACCGATATGGACCAATTCTTTCATGGTTGTTAGAGACCTATACTTATCGATCAAAAAATAATAAGCATCAGTATCGATTTTGCCGTCGGACATAACTTATAGTGTGGCCAATTTCTGGGATATTTTTGACACGATCACTGTCGTCCGGATAAACTTATAGTCTGGTTCAATTAAATTTAAAAATTTAATTGATTCAACTAATTTTTTAATTGAAACAAAAATCAATCACACAAATTAATAGTATTAATTAATTTTTTAATTGGTTCAATAGAATTTTTCTCCTTCAAGAGGCTCCGAAGGTCGTATCTGGGGATCCGTTTATATGGTGGCTATATATAATTATGGACCGATATGGACCAATTTTTTCATGATTGTTAGAGACCGTATACTTATCGATCATATTAATAAACATCAGTATCGATTTTGCCGTCGGACATAACTTATAGTGTGGCCAATTTCTGGGATATTTTTGACACGATCACTGTCGTCCGAATAAACTTATAGTCTGGACGGCGCATAACATAACTATTGATATTTCTGGATTGACAAATATACAAGTGTGAATGAATGAAAGTGATTTTTAATGTTTTGTTTTATTTTTTTCGGTATTCCCTATTATACAGATCTAAAAAATAGTAGAGGGTTGGGTTATGACAAATGTTTGTGGTGTGGTGTTTTAAAGAAGTTCATATTCTTTATTAATATGTGCTGCTTTAACAAACAAACCGCGTCGTCTCAGCGCAACCGCAAATATCGAGGGCTGCCGCGGTTGCAGTGAACGATGATGTCGCAGATTTATTTCAGCAGATGAGGATGACAATTCCTATAGTGATGAACAATAATTATGATGTTTTTAATGATTTTCTTGTACATATATTTTTAAGTTTGAGTATAGGGGGCAGATCGTTGTCTTGGCGCTGTCTTTTTTTCTGTTTAGAAATTTTCTCTTTTAGTTATCTCGTGCATTTAAAAACAAACGACGGTTGCGGTGGTAGTCGTTGTGGTGTTGAATCGTCGTCTCTAAAATTTGAATTTGTGTCGTTGTGCTTCGTTGGAAATTTTCAAAATATTTGTATTATTATTTATAGTGTTTCAAATTTTTTTTTGTATTTTTGACCAGCTATTAATGATATGTTAATTTTTTAGTTCGGGAAAATAAAAAAAAAATATATATATAAATAATGAATTAGTGAAGATATTTTTTATATATTTAAAATAAAGTTATAAAAACAACTTTAAAATTATATAGTAATTTGTGTTGATTTGTTGTTTTAAAATTAAAAACAAAATTGTTTGGATATGTCTGAGCCACAGGGAAATTTCAATCCTTTTGCAGTAAGTTTATTATTTTAAATTAGTATGTTAATATAGTTTTTTTTTAATTACTCCACCATTTTTTGTTTGTAAAAATGCAATTACAACTAAATATATAATAAGTATATTTTGTATGAAAAAATTGGGGTATGTCATCGGCAAGGAGAGACTCGTTTGTCGACCACGATTTGCAGCACTGACTGCAGTCAAGTCTCACATCCCTAAGACATTAGATACCCTACCCCGTTGATGGGAATGGGAAGACTATTTACATCAGTAATATATAACAAAACGGATCGTCATTCCAGCTGTAAAACTATTATACCCCGACAATGGACAATCTTTGGTTTTGGAACCCGCTTTTTCCCTATTGCCTTTTTCCTCGTGCTCAAGGCTTTTTTGCCCTTTCTTTAATATGAAGCTTTAAATTCAGTCGCCTGTCCAAACGACAGGCGAGGTATTTTAAAATAAATGGAATTTCAATACCACCTAAAGAGATGGACTCAACCATGGAAATTTGGGGTTTTTTGCTATTGACCATTTCTGTCTTTGCAGGATTTGCCCCTAGACCATTCAGCTTCACTCATTGCTCACCCATTATCTATATGGGAATTTTCCCCTGACTGCTAAAGACACATCATCTGCGTAGGGAGCCACCGTGGTGCAATGGTTAGCATGCCCGCCTTGCGTACATAAGGTCGTGGGTTCGATTCCTGCTTCGACCGAACACCAAAAAGTTTTTCAGCGGTGGATTACCCACCTCAGTAATGCTGGTGACATTTCTGAGGGTTTCAAAGCTTCTCTAAGTGGTTTCACTGCAATGTGGAAAGCCGTTCGGACTCGGCTATAAAAAGGAGGTCACTTGTCATTGAGCTTAACATGGAATCGGGCAGCAGAAGTTCACCAATGTGGTATCACAATGGACTGAATAGTCTAAGTGAGCCTGATACATCGGGCTGCCACCTAACCTAACCTAACCTAACCTATCATCTGCGTATCTATGCCAGGTATGATAGTAAGAATAACAAGTGTATACGGCCGTAAGTTCGGCCAGGCCGAATCTTATGTACCCTCCACCATGGATTACATAGAAGCTTGTATTAAAGACTGTCATCCAGAATCGAATTACTTGGGCTGCGGTAACACTTGCCGATGGCAAGGTATCTTAAAACTTCTTAACACCGTCTTCTCAATTGTAAGTTAGTCCATACTTATATTAAACAAAACAAGTATAGACGGCCGTAAGTTCGGCCAGGCCGAAGCATATGTACCCTCCACCATGGATTGCGTAGAAACTTCTTCTAAACACTGCCATCCACAATCGAATTACTTAAGTTGCGGTAATGCTTGCCGATGGCAAGGTATCTTAAACCTCCCAACATAGTCTTCTAAATTGTATGTAAGTCCATACGTGGTATATATTAAATAAAAAAATATCGATTAAATACGTATAAAATTCAGTTTGACAAAATTTTCTATAGAAATAAAGTTTTGACAAAATTTTCTATAGAAATGAAATTTTAACAAAATGTTCTATAGAAATAAAGTTTTGACAAAATTTTCTATTGAAATGAAATTTTAACAAAATTTTCTATAGAAATAAAATTTTACAAAATTTTCTATAGAAATGAAATGTTACAAAATTTTCTATAGAAATACAATTTTGACAAAATTTTCTATTGAAATGAAATTTTCACAAAATTTCCTATAGAAGTTTCCTGTAGGAAAATTTTATTTCTGTGGAAAATTTTGTCAAAATTTTATTTCTATAGAAAATTTTGTCAAAATTTTATCTCTATAGGAAATTTTATCTATATAGCAAATTTTGTAAAAAAAAAATATTTTTATCGAAAATTTTGTCGAAATTTTATTTTTATCGGAAAATTTGTCAAAATTTTATTTTTATCGAAAATTTTGTCAAACTTTTATTTCTATAGGAAAATTTTATTTTTATAGAAAATTTTTTCAAAATTTTATTTTTATAGAAAATTTTGTAAAAATTTTATTTTTATAGAAAATTTTGTAAAAATTTTATTTCTATCGAAAATTTTGTCACAATTTTATTTCTATAGAAATTTTTGTCAAAATTTTATTTCTATAGAAAATTTTGTCAAAATTTTATCTCTATAGAAAATTTAATCTACATAGCAAATTTTGTAAAAAAAAATATTTTTATAGAAAATTTTTTAAAAATTTTATTTTTATAGAAAAATTTTGTAAAAATTTTATTTCTATAGAAAATTTTGTCACAATTTTATTTCTATAGAAAATTTTGTCAAAGTTTTATTTCTATAGAAAATTTTGTCAACATTTTATTTCTATAGAAAATGTTGTCAAAACTTTATTTGTATTGTGCTACCACATTGGTGCACTTCTCTCTTATCACTGAGTGCTGCCCGATTCCATGTTAAGCTCGATGACAAGGGACCTCCTTTTTATAGCCGTGTCCGAACGGCGTTCCACATTGCAGTGAAACCACTTAGAGAAGCTTGGAAACCCTCAGAAATGTCACCAGCATTACTGAGGTGGGATAATCCACCGCTGAAAAACTTTTTGGTGTTCGGTCGAAGCAGGAATCGAACCCACGACCTTGTGTATGCAAGACGGGCATGCTAACCATTGCACCACGGTGGCTCCTATCTATAGTAAAATGTTTCAATATTTTATTATTATAGAAAATTTTGTCAAAATTTTATTTTTATACAAAATTTTGCAATAATTTTATTTTTATAGAAAATTTTGTAAAAATTGTATGTCCGTAGAATATGTTGTCAAAATTTTATTTCTATAGAAAATTTTGTACAAATTTTATTTTTATAGAAAATTTTGTAAAAATTTTATTTCTATAGAAAATTTTGTCACAATTTTATTTCTATAGGAAATTTTGTCAAAATTTTATTTCTATAGTAAAATTTTTCAATATTTTATTACTATAGAAAATTTTGTCAAAATTTTATATCTATAGAAAATTTTGTCAAAATTTTATTTCTGTAGGAAATTTTGTAAAAATTTTATTTCTAAAGAAATTTCTTTCAAAATTTTATTTTTAAACAAAATTTTTTCAAAATTTTATTTCTATAAGAAATTTTGTCAAAATTGTATTTCTATAGAAAATGTTGTCAAAATTTTATTTTTATAGAAAATTTTGTAAAAATCTTATTTCTATAGAAAATTTTGTCAAAATTTTATTTCTATAGAAAATTTTGTAAAAATTGTATTTCTATAGAAAATTTTGTCACAATTATATTTCTATAGAAAATTTTGTCAAAATTTTATTTCCATAAAAAATTTTGTCAAAATTTTTTTTCTATAAAAAATTTTGTCAACATTTTTTTTCTATAGAAAATTTTGTCAAAATTTTATTTCTATAGTAAAATTTTGTCAAAATTTTATTTCTATAGAAAATTTTGTCAAAATTTTATTTCTATAGGAAATTTTGTCAAATTTTTATTTCTAAAGAAATTTCTTTTAAAATTTTATTTTTATACAAAATTTTTTCAAAATTTTATTTCTATAGGAAATTTTGTCAAAATTTTATTTCTATAAAAAATTTTGTCAAAATTTTTTTTTCTATAGAAATTTGTGTGAAAGTTTTATTTCTATAGAAAATTTTGTCAAAATTTTATTTCTATAGTAAAATTTTGTCAAAATTTTATTTCTATAGAAAATTTTTCAATATTTTGTTACTATAGAAAATTTTGTAAAAATTTTATGTCAAAATTTTATTTTTATCGAAAAATTTGTCAACATTTTATTTTTATCGAAAATTTTGTCGAAATTTTATTTCTATAGGGAATTTTATCAAAATTTTATTTTTATAGAAAATTTTTTCAAAAATGTATTTCTACAGAAAGTTTTGTCAAAATTTGATTTCTATAGAAAATTTTGTCAATATTTTATTGCTATAGAAAATTTTTAAATATTTGGTCAATATTTTATTTTTATAGAAATTTTTAAAAAATTTGTCAATATTTTATTACTATAGAAAACTTGGTCAATATTTTATTACTATAGAAAATTTTGTTAAAATTTTATTTCTATAGAAAATTTTGCTAAAAATTGTTTTTCTATAGAAAATTTTTTCAAAATTGTATTCCTTTAGAATATTTATGAAGTACCTCTCAGTTGGGGAGGAATATTCTGCAAAATCTACCAAACAATCAAAATTTCTACCAATCTACCAAACAGTTAAAATTTTTTGGTAGATTTCTATCAACTGTGGCAACCGTGAGCAAAGGTTCAAACATCTACTTTTACAAAAAAGTAGGAGAGTTGAAATGTTAATTTTGCATAAACTAAATAGAATTTAGAAGAGTTTTTTAAAAATTTTTTTTTTTTTAATTTTTTAAAAACAAAATTTAAAATAAAAATGTTGTCTTGTCGTTTTCGAAACACTGTGCGTAGGCCCTACAGAAGAGAATGCAATTTAAATTATTTCTAAAATATATGCAACCAGTATTTTCCATTTCTTATCATATCTGTGTACTGTTTTCCCATCTTGACACGATCTAAATATATTTCACAAATAATAATCCGATCACTCGATTAATTATATTTCTCATCTCACGGTTGGATTGATGAAATTTTCCGTCGTCTCAACAAATCATCGTATTTAACAAAGCACAATCATTGTCATCTCAAAATGTGAATGCATTTTTACGATGCTTGTCATGTGATTGTCGCCAATATTGTCACATGAAGGCAGGGGACAGAGGCTGTGTATCCGTCCGTTGGCTACTGACACATTTCATTATTTCGTACAGTGCAAATGACCGAAATGAAATGTTTGAAATTATTTTGCATATGGAAAATATGATATATCAATATGGTATTTTGTCATTTTGTTTTTCCCAATTTAATTTTACAAATAGTATTTGAAAATTTTACTTATGGCTTTAGGCTAGCAATGATGTAATGATGTGTGCGATGAACTTTATTTAACGTTGTGGCAAAGTGGTGCCAAAAACTATTACGCTTGAATTGTGGCAGTCAGAAGAAATTTTATAGATGGGTCTATTAAAAACGAAAAGTAAAGGAAAATATCGAATAGTTTATTACTTTGAAATTACTGTATGAAGGATATGTCACTACGATTCTATAGAAATAAAATTTTGACAAAATTTTCTATAGAATTAAATGTTGACAAATTTTCTATAGAAATAAAATTTTGACAAAATTTCCTATAGAAATAAAATTCTGACAAAATTTTCTATAGAAATAAAATTTTGACAACATTTTCTATAGAAATAACATTTTGACAAAATTTTCTATAGAAATAAAATTTTGACAAAATTTCCTATAGAAATAAAATTTTGACAACATTTTCTATAGAAATAAAATTTTGACAAAATTTTCTATAGAAATAAAATTTTGACAAAATTTTCTATAGAAATAAAATTTTGACAAAATTTTCTATAGAAATAAAATTTTGACAAAATTTCCTATAGAAATAAAATTTTGACAAAATTTTCTATAGAAATAAAATTTTGACAAAATTTTCTATAGAAATAAAATTTTGACAAAATTTTCTATAGAAATAAAATTTTGACAAAATTTTCTATAGAAATAAAATTTTGACAAAATTTTCTATAGAAATAAAATTTTGACAAAATTTTCTATAGAAATAAAATTTTGACAAAATTTTCTATAGAAATAAGATTTTGACAAAATTTTCTATAGAAATAAAGTTTTGACAAAATTTTCTATAGAAATAAAATTATGACAAAATGTTCTATAGAAATAAAATTTTGACAAAATTTTCTATAGAAATAAAATTTTGACAAAATTTTCTATAGAAATAAAATTTTGACAAAATTTTCTATAGAAATAAAATTTTGACAAAATTTTCTATAGAAATAAAATTTTGACAAAATTTTCTATAGAAATAAGATTTTGACAAAATTTTCTATAGAAATAAAGTTTTGACAAAATTTTCTATAGAAATAAAATTATGACAAAATGTTCTATAGAAATAAAATTTTGACAAAATTTTCTATAGAAATAAAATTTTGAGAAAATTTTCTATAGAAATAAGATTTTGACAAAATTTTCTATAGAAATAAGATTTTGACAAAATTTTCTATAGAAATAAAGTTTTGACAAAATTTTCTATAGAAATAAAATTATGACAAAATGTTCTATAGAAATAAAATTTTGACAAAATTTTCTATAGAAATAAAATTTTGAGAAAATGTTCTATAAAGATAAAAATTTTGATAACAATTTTCTATAGAAATAAAATTTTGACAAAATTTTCTATAAAGATAAAAATTTTAATAACAATTTTCTATAGAAATAAAGTTTTGACAAAATTTTCTATAAAATACAATTTTGACAAAATTTTCTATAGAAATAAAATTTTGACAAAATTTTCTATAAAAATTTTGATAACAATTTTCTATAGAAATATAAAGATAAAAATTTTGATAACAATTTTCTATAGAAATAAAATTTTTAAAAATTTTCGATATAAATAAAATTTTGACAAAATTTTCTATAGAAATAAAGTTTTGACAAAATTTTTATAGAAATAAAATTTTGATAACATTTTCTATGGACATAAAATTATGACAAAATTTTCTATAATGATAAAAATTTTGATAACAGTTTTCTATAGAAATAAAATTTTCACAAAATATTCTATAGAAATAAAATTTTGACAAAATTTTCTATAGAAATAAGATTTTGACAAAATTTTCGATAGAAATAAAATTTTGACAAAATTTTCTATAGAAATAAAATTTTGACAAAATTTTCTATGGAAATAACATTTTGCCAACATTTTCTATAGAAATAAAATTTTGACAAAATATTCAAAAGAAATAAAATTTTCTATAAAAATAAAATATTGGCAAAATTTTCTACAGAAATAAAATTCTGACGAAATTTTCTCCAGAAACAAAATTTTAACAAAATTTTCTATAGAAATAAAACTATGACAAAATTTTCTATGAAAATAAAGATTTGAAATAATTTTCAGTAAAAATAAAATTCGGACAAAATTTTCTATGGAAATAAAATTTTTAACAAATTTTCTATGGAAATAAAACGATGACAACATTTTCTATAGAAATAAAATTATGACAAAATTTTCTATAGAAATAAAATTTTGACAAAATTTTCTACAGAAATAAAATTTTGACAAAATTTTCTATGGAAATAAAATTTTGACAAAATTTTCTATAGAAATAAAATTTTTACAAAATTTTCTTTAAAGATAATAATTTTGATAACAATTTTCTATAGAAATAAAATGTTGACAAAATTTTCTATAGAAATAAAGTTTTGACCAAATTTTCTATAGAAATAAAATTTTGAAAAAAATGTTCTATAGAAATAAAATGTTGCTAAAAATTTTCTCTAGAAATAAAATTATGGCAACATTTTCTGTAGAAATAAAATTTGGATAAAAATTTTTATAGGAATAAAATGTTGACAAAATTTTCTATAGAAATAAAATTTTTACAAAATTTTCTTTAAAGATAAAAATTTTGATAACAATTATCTATAGAAATAAAATTATGACAAAATGTTCTATAGAAATAAAAATTTTGATAACAATTTTCTATAGAAATAAAGTTTTGACAAAATTTTCTATAGAAATAAAATTTTGACAAAATTTTCTATAGAAATAAAATTATGACAAAATTTTCTATAGAAATAAAATTTTGATAAAAATTTTCTATAGAAATAAAATTTTGCTAAAAATTTTCTCTAGAAATAAAATTATGACAAAATTTTGTATAGAAAAATTTTCTTTTCTGGGATCTTAGAACCTAACGGGGTTTCTTATGATTTCTCTGCGTGTAATTATATTTGTCTTAATCATAATACATTCTCCTAGCCTCATGCAAATACATATTTTCGTTTTATTGTTTGCACAGAAAATTAAATGTGACTGCGATGATGGGTCCGTGTTCGTCTTATTTTGTGCAACCATTAATGATTAATGCAATATTTTGCCATTCATCAGCCAGTTGATTTGTTTTCTGTTTTTTTTTTCTCTTGTGGCATCAATATAGATTATATGCCAATATTCGTGAATTGTTAAAGCTGTAGAAATGAAAAAATATGAATATTTAACCAAGTACATGGCAAATGATTAATAATCAGCCGTCTGCATTAATAATCTTTCTTCTGCGAATCATTTTGAATTTATCTTTAATGTGCTAATTATTCGATAAATAAAAACACAAAATCGATTAACGGAATTAAGTAAACACGGCAATTGGTTAAGTTGGGTCGATAGTCATATACCCTGAACCATAGATTTGGATCTTTAGATAGTGGTGTAGAAAATATTTCATAATAACAAAATACTAACTGAAAAGTTAGTTACAATGTTCGTTTTTCGAGCCAGTTTGTTTTCACGGTTTTTTTTTTGAGCACCACTATGCATAATTTTTTCATAAACTACAATTCCTTCAGCTTATGTTATATTTTTACACTAATCCAACAATAAATGGAAAAATAAATAATCATAGGATATACTCTTGCGCAAGTAAATATTATTTCTATTTATGTTATTTGCTAATAAGAGTTTGTATTGATAACGCTTCGTGTCAACTACCCTGTACATACTATATATAATTGAAGTACATTATCATATAATTAGGACCACCATCACTTGTTGGGTGTACGTTAAAAAAATTAATTAACTTTAAATGCCAAAATTAACCACGCTTTCCGAATACTTACACATATTTTTATTGTTAATTGAATATTCGAACTTTTAATTGACCACAAAAAAAACTGCAAAAAAAATTTGAAAATTTATAATGTGCTGTGGCATAAAGAATAATAATAAACCAAAAAAAAACTAACTACAAGGAAACCCCATACATAATAAAAAAAAAAACAAATGAAAACAATTTATCTCACTTTCAGTTCATATCGGTGATGAACATCAAGTTGTTTGCGGGCAGGCTAACCTAACCCGACACAATCAGCTGAATCGACGGCAGCAAACGAAGAACCATATTTCAATGCATAAATCTCCCCATAAAGATTTATAATGTCTCCCAGCTGCTGCAGTCATAGGTTGACAAAGAGGGGGACTTCAGGCAGGGGGACAAAAATAGACAAAATACCCTGCGCCAAAATAAATTTAATGGGGCAACAAAACGAAAGAAAGATGAATGGTAGAATAAAAAATTCAAAAACACAATGCAGTCAGTATAGTCGTTGGGTGGTGAATTTGTAGAGAGATGATTGTCAGTATTTTCAATTCATGGCTACAAGCAGAGTAGTAGACGTCGCAGTTAGAATAAACAATGACAGCGATGTTTTGGCCTACACAAAGTTAACATAACCTAACACCATCTCTAACAATAGTCACCGCGGATCATTCCCGTCTCTTTGGGTTGTGTGATTGAATGAGTGAGTAAGAGAGAGAGAATGTATTTGTTTTTGTAGAAACTTAAACAATCAAATATACACGCCAATGGAAATTATGACACAAAATATAGAGTGAGAGAATTATTTGCGTGTTTTCCAATGTTCTTATTAGAATGCCGGTTGTTTACAAACGAGAGTGATCATTAATATTTGCGGAATAGAGTAGCTTTGTTTTTTTGACAATTTACAGTGTTGCCAATTTCTTTTGGTTCCTAGTTATTTCATGGAATAAGAAAAATAAATAAGCCAAGTCATGATTTGTGTCTTTTAAACAAATATAAACATGCCACGCATTAATATTGTCGGACTAGACTTGATTAAATTTGAACTCCTCAAAAACTAGATTTAGCATAAATATCCCTTATGACTGTATAAGTCAATTGAGAAATTATTCAAGAGTCTATGGAGGTTAAATATTTGAGAATGCATTTGTGTCACAATCTTTATTTGAGATGAACACATTAAGGAAGTAAAGACAAGTCAATGGAGAAATTATTCAAGACTCTAAGGAGGTTAAATATTTGAGAATTTGTGTCACAATCTTTATTTGAGATGAACACATAAAGGGAGTAAAGGCAAAAGTATCATCAGCAATTGGAATTCTCCACAAGTTTAGAAATATTTTAACTATTATTACAAAGTTGATGATAAATGATGATGATGAATTTCTTGATGGTTGTCCAAAATCAGGTGTTATTTCGGAAACTATTGATGATGTGGTCCAACAGATATTGCAAGATCGTCATGTGACCTATCGTGAGATTGACACAACCTTAGTCATTATTGCGACCAGCATACATTCAAAATTGGATGAACATTTGACCGTCAAAAAATTTTGTTCGTGTTGGATCCCACACAATGATGCGCTTAACAGGTTGGCTGATAAGTCCCTGGTCTGACACATGATAAGTCCCCGGTCTGACACATAGATGGCGTCGGGAGCCACCGTGGTGCAATGGTGAGCATACCCGCCTTGCATACACAAGGTCGTGGGTTCGATTCCTGCTACGACCGAACACCAAAAAGTTTTTCGGCGGTGGATTATCCCACCTCAGTAATGCTGGTGACATTTCTGAGGGTTTCAAAGCTTCTCTAAGTGGTTTCACTGGAATGTGGAACGCCGTTCGGACTCGGCTATAAAAAGGAGGTCCCTTGTCATTGAGCTTAACATGGAATCGGGCAGCACTCAGTGATAAGAAAGAAGTTCACCACTGTGGTATCACAATGGACTGAATAGTCTAAGTGAGTCTGATACATCGGGCTACCACATAACCTAACCTAACCTAACCTAGATGGCGTCGCTAGTATTAAATGCATATTATTTTTATATAGTACCAACAAAACATATGATGCAGCCTTCAAATGATTCGTGTCAAAATTTGACGTCTGTAAGTCATTTAGTTTGTGAGATAGAGCGTCTTTTGTGAAGCAACTTTTGTTATTGTGAAAAAATGGAAAAAAAGGAATTTCGTGTTTTGATAAAATACTGTTTTCTGAAGGGAAAACATACGGTGGAAGCAGAAACTTGGCTTGATAATGAGTTTTCGGACTCTGCCCCAGGGAAATCAACAATAATTGATTGGTATGCAAAATTCAAGCGTGGTGAAATAAGCACGGAGCACGGTGAACGCAGTGGACGCCCGAAAGAGATGCTTACCGACGAAAATATCAAAGAAATCCACAAAATGATTTTGAATGACCGTAAAATGAAGTTGATCGAGATAGCAGAGACCTTAAAGATATCAAAGGAACGTTTTGGTCATATCATTCATCAATATTTGGATATGGGGAAGCTCTGTGCAAAATGGGTGCCGCGCGAGCTCACATTTGACCAAAAACTACAACGTGTTGATGATTCTGAGCGGTGTTTGCAGCTGTTAACTCGTAATACACCCGAGTTATGTGACAATGGATGAAACATGGCTCCATCACTACACTCCTGAGTCCAATCGATAGTCGACTGAGTGGAGAGCGACCGGTGAACCGTCTCCGAAGCGTGAAAAGACTCAAAAGTCCTCTGGCAAAGTAATGGCCTCTGTTTTTTGGGATGCGCATGGAATAATTTTTTAAGATTATCTTGAGAAGGGAACAACTATCAACAGTGACTATTATATGTCGTTATTGGAGCGTTTGAAGGTCGAAATCGCGGCAAAACGGCCCCATATGAAGAAGAAAAAAGTGTTGTTCCACCAAGACAACGCACCGTGCCACAAGTCATTGAGAACGATGGCAAAAATTCATGAATTGGGCTTCGAATTGCTTCACCACCCACCGTGTTCTCCAGATCTGGCCCCCAGCGACTTTTTCTTGTGCTCAGACCTCAAAAGGATGCTCGCAGGGAAAAAAATTGGCAGCAATGAAGCGGTGATCGCCGAAACTGAGACCTATTTTGAGGCAAAACCGAAGGATTACTACCAAAATGGTATCAAAAAATTGGAAGGTCATTGTAATCGTTGTATCGCTCTTGAAGGGAACTATGTTGAATAATAAAAACGAATTTTGACAAAAAAATGTTTTATTCTTTCTTAGACCGGGGACTTATCAGCCAACCTGTTATAAACAGCATTTACTCTTACACTGTGGCTGACATGTATGGCAAACAATTCAGATTGCTATAATTTCTAAACCGCTCTTCTGGCAGTTGACATATTTATCGCCGTGACAGTTAATTTTATTTTTTACTAGCTTACAAAAGCCTTTTGATCTATTGCATTCAGAAATAAAGTTATTCGTGGTGGAATTCAAACGCGATATGTAGTATGATTACAATTAACTGTAAATACATCTTTTGTTCTCGTACCAATGCTCGTTACCATGATACTGGCAGTGTTGCATCACGCCAAGAAGTGGAAGAAAAAACAATGACCAGAAAAGTGAAGGCCAGATTTGTTCGAAATCCACGCCTCACTGGTGGCAAACTTGTTCGCGAGTTGAACATATTACGAGAATGACTGCAAAACATATAATGGAGCTCCAAAAAGTGCAAGAGCTCGCCCATTAGTTTAGGTTCGGAATTGTGTCGGTCCGCTTTTTCTCACTTAAACTATTCAGTCCATTGCGATCCACAGTGGTTAACTACTCTCCTATCACCCATGATCCTTTGTATGTAAAGCTGACATGCTAACCACGTTGGCTCCCCAAAGAGCTCACCGATGCACCAAAAAAGATAGACTGGAAAGAGCCAAAGAGTTGCTTTGCTTCCACGAAAGTGTTCAGTTACCGAATTTGGTTTTCTCCGATTAGAAGCCATTCCGAATTCAACAGTTTGTGAACAAACAAGACATGTAAGGAAAAATGCTAGATTAGACACAAAACAAGTTAGATTGGAAAGAGCCAAGCAGTTTCTTCGTTTGCATGAAGGTGACCATTTTGCGATTTTGGTTTTCTCCGATGAGAAGTTATTCCAAATTGAGCAGCTTGTGACCAAACAAAATGATCGAGATTACTTGCCAAAGAGGTCAGTCAGAAATTTATGGTAGACCATCGATCGGCCATCAGAACTCAAGCTCTGATGATGGTAATGGTGTGAGCCGTTGTAATGCCATATGGTCGCTCCCCGCTTCTTTTCAACGATCGTGTTTTGAAAACAAATGGCGAAAATTATTGGGAAAATACCATAAAGATATTGCTTGAGCTCTGAGCAGTCAAACATTTCGGCCGCAGAACGTGGACATTCCTACAGGACTCAGCACCATCGCACTCAGTACGCATCACCCATGATTGGCTTAAAAAGAAGGTTCCTGGTTTCATTATTTCCGCAGCACAATGGCTACCAAAATCTCTGGATCTCAATCCGTTTCACAGTTAACATTGACGTTAACACGTTTTTAAAGGAGAAAATATGGAGAAAAAAGCTGGACAAAACGTATACAATTCCGTGAGGTGTTTCCTTTAGTTGACTGTATATAAGGATTAACTCTCGGAAATTTAAAGGTTTTTTTGTAACGAAAAGAGAAGACAGCAAAAGGCAAGTTTTAGTTTAAGAATTCAAAAGTATGGCTTTATTCAGTATGACGGCAGCTTGCCAGGGGCAATGACGAAGCACAAGTGAAGTTTACAAAACAAAGTATCAGTCAGACATTATGGTTTAGAATTTACAACAATTAATTCAGTTTGAGTAAAAGCTTTAGGGTTATCGTATAAAGGTTTAATTCAAGTATCGATAAGAACAGCAATGCAATTCAGTATGAACAGGTTCCAGATATTATCCATCCAAACACAGAACTTTGGGCGGTGGCCATTGAGGACGATGTCTGAATGAGGCCAGCCAACAAGATCCTGAACAACTGATCGTTTCCAACTACAAGTTGGTTTAAAAAAACGTGGGTCTGTCAAGTTAGGCAGATGGTTGTAAACCGATTGAAGTTTTTTCTCGGACGTCGCTTCCGGTAGTGCCATATTAAATTGGTTCCTCACTATTCCAGTTATTTGAATTTTTACGGTTGGATCATAGTAAGACTGCAAATTCAATGTGCAGAATTCGGTGTGGCTTTTTCGGGTTGTACGTAGATGAAGACGCTGTACCAGTGATTTAAGCACCAATGTCTGTAAACCAGCTGAGTTTAACATTAACCGTGCTTTTATGGGACCGTTCGGTGTCAAAACTCGGGCTAGAGCGGATGTGTCTGTTTGGTCTTTGGCTCAGTCGTTCACGTACCAGCGGTGGATAGCTTCTGCTAATCGTATGGGTTACTTTTGGGGCTTTCCGATGATTTTTGTTGGCGCTCTTATGGTGGGGTCCTTTCCTTCTCATGTGATCATCGACATGGAGCATTGTGTGGTAGTTGTAGTTGCATACCACGGAAGTTTTTAGGGACCTGCACCATTCGCGTATGTGGGAAGTGCAGAGACATTTAAAGCAAAAACGATGTTCTCTCATGTCTTTTCTTCGTTCATGGACGTCCATCCGTTGAAATTCGGGACAGTCTTCCAAAGTGTGACGGTTGTGGCAGATACGGCATTTTGGCTGATCACATTTAAATTTGTTAACTTGAGAATTAAGGATTATGAAATTTAGTTGGCAACGGGTAGAATACACAGTTTAACTATAGGACGCCACCGTGGTGCAATGGCTAGCATACCCGCCTTGCATACACAAGGTCGTGGGTTCGATTCCTGCTTCGACCGAACACCAAAAAGTTTTTAAGCGGTGGATTATCCCACCTCTGTAATGCTGGTGACATTTCTGAGGGTTTCAAAGCTTCTCTAAGTGGTTTCACTGCAATGTGAAACGCCGTTCGGACTCGGCTATAAAAAGGAGGTCCCTTGTCATTGAGCTTAACATGGAATCGGGCAGCACTCAGTGATATGAGAGAAGTTCACCAATGTGGTATCACAATGGACTGAATAGTCTAAGTGAGCCTGATACATCGGGCTGCCACCTAACCTAACCTAACTATAGGACGTAAAAGCTGTACTAATCTCAGCAACGCGGACCTTCGAGTTATGACCGCAAAATACCTTAATAACACGTCCCAAACTCCATTCAGTCGGTGGCAAGTTATCGTCTTTAATAATAACTAAGTCGTCTTCCTTAAGATTTTGCTGTTCCGTCTTCCATTTATATCTCTTTTGCAAGTTGGACATGTACTCGTTCTTCCATCTCTTTGCGAAATTAAATTGGATCGTTTTCAATCTTTGCCATCGATTTATTAATGTCAAGTTATCAGTACATTTCTCCGGGGCAACAATCAATGCAGAGCCTCTAAGAAAATGTCCAGGTGTCAAAGCAGTAATTTCCGAAGGGTCTTCGCTTATACTAGGAGACAAGGGCCTAGAATTCAATACAGTTTCTATTCGAAATAGTAAAGTAGAAAATTCCTCATAAGTAAATTTAATATTACCTACGGCTTTTCGAAGGTGGGATTTCATGCTTTTTACACCAGCTTCCCATAACCCCCCCCCCATGTGTGGTGCATGTGGTAGAATAAAATGCCAAGTGAAACCTTGAATATTGTATTTGTCAACTAGACTTTTTTCAGAAGATTGTATAAAGTTTCGATACTCTCGGGAGAGGGCCTTAAAACTTCTTTCATAGAATGAAGTACGCAAAACTCAAATTTAAAAGAGAATTATGACTCAAATATATCTTTACTTCAATTTTCCGCTTCTTTGGCTCGGAATCAGTTCGAAAATCATGAGTGTAAAGACAAAATTTTTGGAACCGGTCATGTTTCTATTTTCAGTGTAAGGTTGGCACTAAAAACTACCAAAGTATCGATTCGCCGGGAATGCGCTAAAGTACCGAATTTTAGATAATTTCATTTATGGAATTTTCGTTTTCTTTTCGCGGTGTATTAACAGAGCTATTCACGTACAAGCAAATGCCAGTTTAAAAATCCAAATTATAGCGGATACCTCAAAGTAAAAATGTTTTTTTTTAATTCCACAAAAACTTTAAACCAAAGATGCTAAATCCTCAAAATAAGTCTTAGCCTATATTTGAAGCTTTTTTATCTTAAATCTAAAGTTTCAATATTTCAGTTAATTTAAGGACAATTTCTTAAAATCAGAAATGTGTTTCTTTACTTTTAAGGCCTAAATTTAATGAAAAAAATGTTTGACGTAAAGATGATAAACTTTGTTTTAATTAAAATGTCATTATTTTAAAGAAATTTGTCCTTAATATTTTGTAAATTGCGCATCCTAAAATTTAGGTTGCATAATCTTTAATATCACCTAAATATTTTTTTCTGTGTACTAATAGTTGATTTGAAATTCCTTTTTTATATGGCAAATGACAATTGAAATCTGGCTAAGGTGGATCTTAGAAGTAAAGGGTGATACGGTCAAAATTTGGTCAAGGGAAAACGCGTGTAAATCGGTGAAATCGTTTATTTAAAAAATCAAATTAAATTTCTTTTCCAAGTTCAATTAGTATAAAATTCAGGAAAAATATTCAGTTAGGCTTTCGCTTTTCCAAATCCGAATTGCCGAGCCTCACACTTGACACCTGCCATCAGATTTTGTACAGCCACCTTGTCCACCTTCTCCGCAGCAGAAAGCCAGTTTGCCTTGAACTGCTGCTCGTCCTTAGCAGTTTTTTTGGTCTTCTTTAGGTTCCGCTTGACAATAGCCCAGTATTTCTCAATTGGGCGGAGCTCTGGCGTGTTGGGAGGGTTCTTGTCCTTGGGAACCACCTGCACGTTGTTGGCGGCGTACCACTCCATGGCCTTTTTACCGTAATGGCAAGATGCCAAATCCGGTCAACAGAGTAGGGAACAACCGTGTTTCTTCAGGAAAGGCAGCAGACGTTTATTCAAACACTCTTTCACGTAAATTTCTTGGTTGACAGTCCCGAAAGCTATGAAAATGCTGCTTTTCAAGCCACAGATACAGATGGCTTGCCAAACCAGATATTTCTTTGCGAACTTTCACAGTTTTATGTGCTTGAAAATATCTGCTACCTTTCCCCTTCCTTTTGCCGTATAAAACTCCTGTCCCGGAAGCTGCTTGTAGTCGGCGTTGACGTAGGTTTCGTCGTCCATTACCACGCAGTCAAACATCGTCAGCATCGTCGTGTACAGCCTCCGGGATCGCGCTTTGGCCGTCGTATTTTGTTTATCATCGCGATTTGGAGTCACTACCTTCTTGTAAGTCGATAGTCCGGCTCGTTTTTTTTGGCTCGATGCACGGTTGTAGACGATACACCCAGCTTATTTGCGGCATCTCGGAGAGAGAGGTTAGGGTTTCGCTTGAAACTACCGGCAACTCTCTTTGTCGTCTCAGCGGCTTCCGGTTTTCGATTTCCCCCCGATCCAGACTTCCTGGCTGTCGACAAACGACCCCCAAACACTTTAATTACATTTGTATCGGTTGATTTGGCAACTTTTAGCGATTTTGCCAGCTTTGCGTGCGAGTAGCTCGGATTTTCGCGATGCGCGTGCAAAATTTTGATACGCTGCTCTTCTTGCTTGGACGGCATTTTGACAACTGAAGAGTGAATTCCAAAATCAAAATAGGAGCAACATTCTACATACACACCTTCAAAATGAGGGGTGTTCAGATTTTTTAAATGCAAAATTGAAAGAAATACGTCAAGTTTATATTGACCAAATTTTGACCGTATTACCCTTTATAATGTGAATGAGGCATTAACTGATTCTAAAATCTGATAACATTTTCAGATTTTGAATAAAAAAAAATAATTTACTTTAATGCCTTGCATACCAGCCACCCTTTGCATATATATTATCACATATATAATAATTTCATAAAATGTTAAATATCTGGCATCTCTGTGTCATTGTAAGTAAACAAAACTGCATTGTGGAGTTTAGCCTATACCTGTGTATGGTTTGTGTGTGCGTGTGAGTGTGGGCCTTGTTGAACAGAAAGAGTAATGCTTTCTCATTGGTTTGTATTTTGTATGGTTATTTTTGTACAAGAGAGTTCCTTGTGTTTGGAGAGCTAAATCGAAAAGAGAGAAGAAAAACTCGTGGGGTTTTACGAGGCTTTTAGAAGATCATCACGAATTTTCATAACAATTTATTTTCAAAATCAACGTGGTCCGGTCTAGTACAACCTCAATAGGAGGGAATATTAACACGGCAATACTAAGTTGATGGGATTAACGTTGTGTTTTAATGTTTCTTGTCTTGTTGTTGACCGTTGGTGAATACTTTCGAAGATAATTCATGTCTTTAAAGAGATGACAAAAATAAAATTATAAGAAATTAATGAAATTAAGACAAACTGGATTAAAGTTTGTTGGCAAAAAAGAAAATGTTTTTTAAGTGAAAAAAATCGTTTAGAAATTATAAAATATATATATAAAAATAATGGAAAGTCTTTACAAAAATACCTAATTTTATTATTAGCTGAAATTTTGTTTTTATTCTATATATGAATGTAGGTGTGCGTGTGTGTGTGCCATATTGTGAACATTTTACGCCATTCTAAATATGCCCCAGAATATCGTTATATTTATGTGAAATTAAAATTCTTCATTTTCCCGATAATTGTATAAAAAAGAAAAAATTTTATTTTATTTGCTGAATTTAAATTTTCAATATTGAAAAATTTTCAAAAAATTTTCATAAATACAAAATAGAATTGTGTGTGTGTGTGTTTGTGTTTGTTTCTATTATATGAGCCCAATGAGTGGTCTACGTCATCAGCTTAAGGTAAGTTTTTCTCTTGTTTTTTGTTTGATTAAATGTTTATAATATTGCCAAAACAACAACAACAACATCCATGATAATAGCAATATCCACTACAACAACAATATATTCTATATGTGATGAAATGGCAAAAATTAATGCTTTAATGTCTGGATATATGACTATGAGGGGGCATCTGGTCATAATTGCATTGTAAATATGGTCAATTGGCCGTGTAGATATTTGTAGATATTCTCGATCAAATATCGATATGGCTATAAAATAATTTGTTTTTTGTTGCCCCCTTTGGATGATAAAACATTGGCCCCTGTAGCTGTGGGTTGATATGAGCTCAATAGGAATTAAATACAATTGTTTACAATCTGTAGTGTGTCATATCAATTGTTCATATATATCTTGAAGAGTCTGGGTTAATAATAAAGTGCTATTCGATTTGTGTGCAATTATTTATAATTATTTATATAAAATATTTATATAAAAAAACCCTCAAATATGGATAGATAAGCAATATCAATTTAGAAAGACGTTTGAAAAACGTTTGAGTATTGTTAGTAGTTCATCGATATTGCAGGGTGATGGTAATATGATTCAATCATAAGGTGAAACTTCAATTGGGATGAGTGATCAAAATCGGTGGACCCCCCCCCCCCCCCAAAAAAAAAAAAACCTAGGTTTACAAAACCTTAATACGCGGATTTTGTTAATGGGGATATCGATCCCTTCCCATCGATCCCTTGGGCGAATCCTATGTGGAGTTGATGAGGACCTCATTGCTTATTGGATATATACCAAGGTCCTGGCGGAAGGTTAAGGTAATCGTCATTCCGAAAGCGAGGAATTTAGATCCATAAGCTTATCATCCTTCTTGCTAAAGACGATGGACTGGATACTGGATGATCATATAAGGAATCAGCTAATCATAAAACTATCAATCTGTTAGCATGCCTACCTTAAAGGCTGATCTGTAGAATCTGTCCTGCACTCAGTGGTGCATCACATAGAAAAATCTATGACATATGGTGACTATACATTGGCGGCGTTTCTGGACATTGAAGGTGGCTTTAATTATAGGAGAATTGATAGAGAAGTGCTGACATTAGAAAAGAATGGTGTCGAGGAATTCGTTATAAAGTGGATCGAGTTGGTGTTTCTAAGTAGGGACATGGTGGTTGAGCTGGCGAACTCCACAAGGAGGGCTAAGACCACTAGAGGATTGCCACAGGGAGGTGTAAAGGGTGATACGGTCAAAATTTGGTCAAGGGAAAACGCGTGTAAATCGGTGAAATCGTTTATTTAAAAAATTTAATTAAATTTCTTTTTCAAGTTCAATTAGTATAAAATTCAGGAAAAATATTCAGTTAGGCTTTCGCTTTTCCAAATCCGAATTGCCGGGCCTCACACTTGACACCTGCCATCAGATTTTGTACAGCCACCTTGTCCACCTTCTTCGCCGCAGAAAGCCAGTTTGCCTTGAACTGCTGTTCGTCCTTAGCAGTTTTTTTGGTCTTTTTTAGGTTCCGCTTGACAATAGCCCAGTATTTCTCAATTGGGCGGATCTCTGGCGTGTTGGGAGGGTTCTTGTCCTTGGGAACCACCTGCACGTTGTTGGCGGCGTACCACTCCATGGCCTTTTTACCGTAATGGCAAGATGCCAAATCCGGCCAAAACAGTACGGAACAACCGTGTTTCTTCACGAAAGGCAGCAGACGTTTATTCAAACACTCTTTCACGTAAATTTCTTGGTTGACAGTCCCGGAAGCTATGAAAATGCTGCTTTTCAAGCCACAGGTACAGATGGCTTGCCAAACCAGATATTTCTTTGCGAACTTTGACAGTTTTATGTGCTTGAAAATATCTGCTACCTTGCCCCTTCCTTTTGCCGTATAAAACTCCTGTCCCGGAAGCTGCTTGTAGTCGGCTTTGACGTAGGTTTCGTCGTCCATTACCACGCAGTCAAACTTCGTCAGCATCGTCGTGTACAGCCTCCGGGATCGCGCTTTGGTCGTCGTATTTTGTTTATCATCGCGATTTGGAGTCACTACCTTCTTGTAAGTCGATAGTCCGGCTCGTTTTTTGGCTCGATGCACGGTTGTAGACGATACACCCAGCTTATTTGCGGCATCTCGGAGAGAGAGGTTAGGGTTTCTCTTGAAACTATCGGCAACTCTCTTTGTCGTCTCAGCGGCTTCCGGTTTTCGATTTCCCCCCGATCCAGACTTTCTGGCTGTCGACAAACGTTCCCCAAACACTTTGGCGGTTGATTTAGCAACTTTTAGCGATTTTGCCAGCTTTGCGTGCGAGTAGCTCGGATTTTCGCGATGCGCGAGCAAAATTTTGATACGCTGCTCTTATTGCTTGGACGGCATTTTGACAACTGAAGAGTGAATTCCAAAATCAAAATAGGAGCAACATTCTACACACACACCTTCAAAATGAGGGGTGTTCAGGTCAATATATATAGGTCAAGTTTATATTGACCAAATTTTGACCGTATCACCCTTTAATATCACCTTTGCCTCATTGGTGGTGAATGAGGTTTTGATTGGGCTGAGCAGTAAGGGCATCAATGTGGTGGCATACGCGGGTGACATTGTGATACTGATATCAGGAAAATTCCTGAATTCTATTTCGGATGTGCTAAGCGGGTCTTTGCAGTATCTTTCGGAATGGATTCGGGGAGAACCCTGGAAAGACAGAGTTAGTCCTTTTCACCAGGAGGAGAGAAGTTATCGGATAAAAGGCTTCTGAATTTCTAGGGACGAAGTTGAACCTCTCGAAATCAGCAAGGTGCTTGGGAGTTCCCTTGGACTCCAATCTGAACTGGATGGAGAATACTGCGGATCGCATAAAGAGGGCCTATGGGGAACTGTACTCTTGCCAGAAATTGGTCGGTCAAAGATGGGGAATGAGGCCTTCTCTTTTTGGTTGGCTTTATAACGCGGTATTTTAGTTCCATAAATAGATGTGTCGAATATGGTGTATATCAGTGCTTGTTTTGGTATGGCCACCATATAGACCTATCTTCAGATTTTTCAGTTTTTTGCAAGAGAAGAAAGACAGCGGAGGCCAAATCCGGCGAATACGGTGGATGAGGCATAATAAAGGCATAGTTAAATAACGACTTTCTCTTATTAGTAGCAGTTGAAAAAAAATTATATTAGTACTCGCACTACACTGAAAAAAAGCATGCCCGGTTCCAAAGATTTTGTCTTTACTTTAAGAAATTTGGTATTGATTCCGAGCCAAAGAAACGGAGAATACAAGTAAGGATACTTTTAAGACACAATTCTCTTTTAAATTTGGGTTTTGTGTACTTGCTTCTAGGAAGCAACTTTTAATTTTACGTTTTTTCAGCTTTTTTTTCTTCATATGCTATCAAAGTCCTTTAAAAACGAGTTTACGACAACTTTATTTTCCAAATTCAGACTCGACTTCCTGTAGAAATTATGCTATGTTTCAAGTAAAAAACGTCTTTAAAATAAAGTGTTGAAAAACATGTCCTATATTTGAACGATTTTTTGCTTTGTAGTCAAGATGCAAAAAGGCAACAAATTTAAAGACAATTTCATTAATTTTAAAGATTTTTTCTGAATTATTAAAGTCAAGTTGACCTTAGCCCAAAAACTTTTCTTTCGTGTTATGATACCCATTTCAAATCACTTAATTATAAGGACAATACGACTTCATTGAAAAGTTTATCGTGTTTTGGACAAGGAAAAAAACTTTATATTGGAGAAATGCGTCTTCTATGCTAAGCAAAATTTGCATTCGTATTTTAAGGACATGAAATCTTTGGCCTCACGACAATATTTTTTTCAGTGTACCTACCTAACTTTCTATTCCCAGGAATGTTTATAATTTCCACACTTGTTGTATTTTTTCTTTTTTTTTGGTATAAACAAAGAATTATTTCAATTATTTATATTTTCTATTTGAATGTACTCTGAATGTTTTCGTTATGGTTTAATTGCTGCCTCCTCTCTACTGGCCTACACGTATTTGATTTTATTTGAATATTGGCAAAATTCCGCAAATGAAAGAAATGAACATTAATTTGTAGCTAATCGATCTATGTCGACAACTCAATGCTCACAACAGATTTGCCACTGAATGGGGTGCTGGTTTGATATCACTTTGATGTTGTTGTTTTTTTTCTACTCTTTTTTGTTTTATTTTCTAATTTCAATTCATTCCTTAATCAAAAGCCATAAACAACATACATATAAGCATATAAACTGTAGATGAATTTAATTAAAACGGTGTTTTTTTCTTTTGATATTAACGATGAAAGTGAAAATCTTTACTATTAGAATGAGAAAGAGGATTTAAATATTTTCATAATTGGCAACTCGTGTTATTCTTACGTTTTGATAGGAGAGCGAGAGCATATATGATTTACTGTTCTTTCCATAAGAGACAGTATTGTAGTGACAAATGAGTAACAGTGTTGCCATAGCAACAATCGGCAACAAGACAATAGAGCAGTTGAGTTGAGTCTAAAAAACGCATCGACTAATAATTGAGGGTTTCATGCTGAAAAATAAATATATTGTAGTGAACACAAAGATTTCATGTCCTTAAAATGTGAATGCCATTTTTGCATGGGCCATTTCGCTGATGAAAAGATTTGTCACTTAAGCAAAAGCTTTCCATTGAAGGCGTTTTATCCTTTAGAGTTAGGTGATTCGCCTATAAAGTGGCTATCTTTACATAAAAGAAAATTTCGTTGTGCTGCACAGAAAAAAAAGCAAACTACATTACGGGAAAAATTAACTGTCTTGTGCGAAAATTTAACTAAATTGTATTCCAAATTTTGAGATTCATTAAATCAACGAAAGTTTTACAACATTTTTGGATTTTTAACTACCATTTACGAAATGGGTTCGGGAAAATTTTTAAAAATAAACAAAATAAAATATTTGCAATAAATATCAGTTCATTTTAGCATCAGTTTTACAACAGACTTTTTTTCTGTGAGAGGGCATGATAGTTAATTAAAAAATTAATTGATACTTTTAATTTTTGTGATTGATTTTCGCTTTAATTAAAGAATTTGTTGAATCAATTAAATTTTTATTTAAATTTAAATTTTTGAAAATTCAATTAATAATTGGACATATTTTGGTGACATTTTTTCTGTGCAAATTAAGGTTGCTATAATTTCTAAACCACTCGTTTGGTAGTTCATTTACGAAAGCATTTCTCAATCGTACGGTCTTGGACATTTTGAAGAGTAAGGCTGGCGCTAAAAAAAATACCAAATGTCGATCATCTCAAGACGGGAATTTATCAAAATACCATAGGTTTTGAAGGTCATAATTCGTGTCAAAGTTAGCCAATTGGAACAAATCTCAACTGATTCTAAAATTTTATGTTTCCGACATTAGTTTTGGGCTTTAAAATTAAAAACAAGTGTATACGGCCGTAAGTTCGGCCAGGCCGAAGCTTATGTACTCTCCACCATGGATTGCGTAGAAACTTCTACTGAAGACTGTCATCCACAATCGAATAACTTGGGTTGCGGTAACACTTGCCGATGGCAAGGTGTCTTAAACCTTCCTAACACCGTCTTCTAAATTGCAAGGTAGTCCATACGTGGTATATATTAAACTAAACAAGTATATACAGCAGTAAGTTCGGCCGGGCCGAATCTTAAATACCCACCACCATGAATCAAATATAATAGTTTACTTTGAAAACTCATCGTCGTAGCGGGTTACTTGATAATATATAGCATTTTAGGGGGTTTGATGACAAATCTTCTCCCAAGCAAATCAGTTCAACCAGTACGCTTCCCGAAGAAAAAAATTAAAGATTCTACCTATGAAGACCAGCTCAGATTCTGGATTTATGAGAACCAATTTTGTTTGAGTTTTAGAGAAATCATAAACATATCGTGTGTATGATGAAATAGCGCCTTGATTTGAAGTCCTAGAAATAAATTCGGGATTTAGGTCTATATGGGGCCTATATCAAAACATGGACCAATACTCACCACCTCTTAATGTTCCTCAAATACCTCTAGAATTCCACTGTCAGACGAATTGGTGAAAACTACGAATTCTAGAAGCCCAAGAAGTAAAATCGAGAGATCAGTCTATATAGGGGCTATAACAAAACATGGACCGATACGGACCATTTTCGACACACCTCTTTATGGTCCTAAGATACGTCTATATTTCTAATTTCCGGCAATTTGGATAAAAACTACGGATTCTAGAAACCCAAGAAATAAAGTCGGGAGATCGGTCTATATGGGGGCTATACCAAAATATGGACCAATAGGCACCATTTGCGACACACCTATTTGTGATCTTAAAATACCTGTAGATTTTCAATTTCAAGCAAATCGGCTAGAAAATATAGTCTCTAGACGCCCAAGAAGTAAAATCGAGAGATCGGTCTATATGGGGGTTATACCAAAAAATGGACCGATACACCTCAATTTCGGCACATATATTAGGGGTCTCAAAATACCTCTAGATTTCCAATTTCAGGCAAATCGGGTAATAAATACAGTTTATAGAAGCCCAAGAAGCAAAATCGGGAGATCGGTTATATGGGGGCTATACCAAAACATGAACCGATACGGACCATTTTCGACACAACTCTTTAAGGTCCCAAAATACCTCTAAATTTCAGGCAAATTGGATAGTAAATACAGTTTCTAGACGCCCAAGAGGCAAAATCGGGAGATCGGGAGATCGGTCTATATGGGGGCTATACCAAAACATGGACCGATACGGACCATTTTCGACACACCTCTTTGTGGTCCTCAAGTACCTCTACTACATTTTTTATAAGCCCAAGACCCCAAATCGAGAAATCGGTTTATATGGGGACTATATCAAAACTTGGACCGATATAGCCCATCTTCGAAGTTGACCTGCCTGCAACCAAAAAACGAATCTTGTCAAATTTCAGGACGATAGCGCAATTATTGAAGGCTGTAGCGTGATTATAACAGACAGACAGACGGACATGCTTATATCGTCTTACAATTTCTCCCTGATCAAGAATATATATACTTTATATAGTCGGAAATCGATATTTCGATGTGTTACACACTGAATGACAAACTTATTTTAAAAAGGCCGATTAAATACGTATGTAATTAAGCTTTACAAAAATTTTTATAGAAATAAAATTTTGACAAAATAAAATATTGACAACATTTTCTATATAAGTAAAATTTGGACAAAATTTCCTATAGAAATAAAATTTGACCAAATTTTCTATAGAAATAAAATTTTGACAAAATTTTCTATAGAAATAAAATTTTGACAAAATTTTCTATAGAAATAAAATGTTGACAAAATTTTCTATAGAAATAAAATTTTGACAAAATTTTATTTATTTAGAACAAAAATTTTGACAAAATTTTCTATAGAACAAAAATTTTGACAAAATTTTCTATAGAAATAAAATTTTGAAAAAAAATTTTCTATAGAAATAAAATTTTGACAAAATTTTCTATAGAAATAAAATTTTGACAAAATTTTCTATAGAACAAAAATTTTGACAAAATTTTCTATAGAAATAAAATTTGGAAAAAATTTTCTATAGAAATAAAATTTGGACAAAATTTTTTATAGAAATAAAATTTTGACAAAATTTTCTATAGAAATAAAATGTTGACAAAATTTTCTATAGAAATAAAATTTGACAAAATTTTCTATAGAAATAAAATTTTGACAAAATTTTCTATAGAAATAACATTTTGACAAAATTTTCTATAGAAATAAAATTTGACAAAATTTTCTATAGAAATAAAATTTGACAAAATTTTCTATAGAAATAAAGTTTTGACAAAATTTTCTATAGAAATAAAATTTTGACAAAATTTTCTATAGACATAAAATTTTGACAAAATTTTCTATAGAAATAAAATTTTGACAAAATTTTCTATAGAAATAAAATTTTGACAAAATTTTCTTTAGAAATATAGAAATAAAATTTGACAAAATTTTCTATAGAAATAAAATTTTGACAAAATTTTCTATAGAAATAAAATTTTGACAAAATTTTCCATAGAAATAAAATTTGACAAAATTTTCTATAGAAATAAAATTTTGACAAAATTTTCTATAGAAGTAAAATTTGGACAAAATTTTCTATAGAACAAAAATGTTGACAAAATTTTCTATAGAACAAAAATGTTGACAAAATTTTCTATAGAACAAAAATGTTGACAAAATGTTCAATAGAAATAAAATTTTGAAAAAAATTTCTATA